>NC_056751.1:258670507-258910507 GCF_019279795.1 Protopterus annectens | reverse complement strand
CACAGGAGCCACAAGTGCTCCCTTTGAAGGGAACCCTTTCTCCGGAGTCCTCTTCAGAAGATCCCACTGGGGAGCCACCTCAGAAGAAATGGTGCAAGAGGAAGCACCTTGATTTACCTGAGGAATCTATCACCGAAGACACCGATGGTGATGATGGAGAAGGGTCCCCACGGTCTCCCCCAGATGACGTCTCATTCGGAGACATTCTTGAAATCCTCAAGCAGCGGGGGGAGACTGCAAGTCCTCTAACCCTTCTTCTGAGGAATCTGTGTTCTTGCAGGTCTTCCATGCCTGGCCATCTACTTCCTGGGTGACCCCACCTGCAGGTGAGCTTGTTAAGCTGATTGTGCAATGTGCCTGGAAGGCCTCGGACAATGTAGAACCTGTCCCCCGGAGACTGGACAAAATTCTATCCACACCTGTAGACCAGCCCCACTGGTTCAAGCAGTTGACGGTTGATTCCATGGTCATGGCGGTGGCCACCAAGAGAGAAATGGCAGAAGATAGTTGCACTGTCCATCCTCCTAACAGGGAGTCTCAGACCATGGACAGACTAGAGAAGTGGACCTATGCATCTGTGACCTTTGCCATTCGGTTGCTGAAGTATCTGGCACACTTCACTCTCTTCCAAAGAGACCTAATATATGAAATGTCCTCCTCTTTGGCTGGGGTACTGCCTGATGAGGTGCGTGACACTGTCGCCTCACAGCTAGCTACCCTTGAATCCATCTTGATCTCCTCGATGCGTTTGATATCTCAAACCACCAAGGGGGCAGCTCGAGCTGCTGCATCAGGCATTGTCATGAGACTTAATGCTTGGATGCGGTTTTGTGATTTCACAGACCCCTTTAAATCTTCCTTCGTCAATGCTCCTGTCAAAGAATCTGCACTTTTTGGTCCCAAAGTATGACATACACTAGCACAAAGGGAGAAAGACTGAATGACCTTGTCTGCTGTGGGCGTACGCTTTTCCACCCCCCAGAGGTCCTACTCCAGGAACCAGAAGGGAGGAAAAATGTGCTTCAGAAAATCACAAGGATCTTTTTGTGACACTCGTGGTGAGCAATCCCCCCGGGGCAAGGGCTGGCAACTCATCTGGAAGACGCCCCTTTCAGGGTAGAGGGGGTCTGCATAACCAGGATGCTAGAGATTCCTTCTCCGGCAGACCTTACCGGCACTCCTGAGCAGCGGCCCAATTGCTTTCCTCTGGCAGCAGTCGGGGTCATTTTTCTCAGCACCTACCAGCCTGGCAACTTATTACTACTGATGTTTGGGTGCAGAGAATAATATCCAGAGGCTACCAGATACCATTCAATTTAACTCTCAGACCTGTCAAACGAATCCCCGATGTGCCACCCAATCAGAGGGAACTAGCAGCCTTAGAAATAGCAAAGCTGCTAAGAAAGAGAGTCATCCAACCAGTCCCACCAGACCAGAGAGGATCCGGGTTTTTCTCGAGGTTCTTTTTAATGCCAAAAAAGACAGGGGACTGGAGACCAATCCTGGATCTCAGCCTATTGAACAAATTTATCAAACCTCAAAAATTCTGAATGGTCACGGTACAGTCCATCCTCCCCTTCCTAGGGAGAGACAACTGGATGTGCTCTATAGATCTCCAGGACACGTACTACCACATAAAAATGGATCACTGCTCCCGGAGGTTTCTCCCCTTCCAGCTGGGAGCCAATCACTACCAGCTCAGGGCACTGCCATTCAGTCTCTCAACAGCCCCCCCCCCCCGAGTGTTCACCAAATATATGGCAGTTGTAGTAGCTTATCTTCGACTACAAGGATTCCAGGTGTTTCTGTATCTAGACGATTGGCTCCTTACCGCTCCGACCAGGAATCTTCTAATTCACAGCCTCTCTTACACCCAAGGCCTCACTTTCCACTTGGAGATTACAATCAACAAGGACAAATCTTAAATGTCCCCAGCAAAGACACTGGAATTTATTGGAGCAGTCTTCGACACAACATCCTGTCAAGCTTCTCTCCCTCCACACAAGCTTTCAAAAATAAGACACCAAATCCAAGCCCTCCTTCCACAGACCTATGTACCAACATGCCTTGTACTGCAACTCTTAGGCGCCATGGTGGCTGCCAGTACTCTAGTACCACTGGCGAGGCTGCACATGAGAATCCTACAGTGGCACCTTTCTGCACAATGGTCGATCTTCACACACCCACTCAACCACATGATACATCTTACAAATCTCTGCGAGGAAGAAATGCTATGGTGGATGAAGTCACAAATGAATCTTTGGTGTCGACTGTTATGTCTTCCCCAGCCCGTGGGGACCACAGACCCTTACCTATTAGGGGAGGCCAAGGCACCTGGTCCCCCATGGGGGCCAATTTTGCACATAAATGTCCTGGAACTGAGAGCAGATGTTCATCGTGCTACACTGCTGCAGTCATCACATTTGGGTTATCCTTCCGTCAGGTGGTCCCGCAGTTGGCCAGAGTTCCAAAGTCTTGGTCCGGCGTCGGTTGCTGTCGCTTCTTCCCTGACGTCAGTGCGCCAGGGGTATATAAGAGGCATCTGACGAAATTTTCTTCAGTCTTTCTTGCCGCGCGGTGCCCGAAGCAGAAGAAGTTTGCAAGTGCCGGTCGGCCGACTCCTGAGATTTTCAATTCGAATTTTCAGACCGAAGTCTTAAATAAAGCTAAGTACCCCGTTGGGGAACCTTTTCTTGCCTCAGTCTGATGTCAGAAAAAGTTAACAATTGCATTTTTTGTGGGAAGCAAATACCTCAGAAGGACTTTCATTCTTATTGCATTCCTTGCCTAGGCCCAGACCACGACGTCACAGGTTGTCGGTTTTGTGCTAGGTTTAACAAATGAACTATAAAACGTCGGTTTGATTTCGCCCGACATTATTTTGGTAGGAAATTTAATTATACCATGCTGTCTGAGCAACCGACGACCGGAATGCATAAAAAACGCAAAGATAAGGACAGGCAGCCGAGACCCAAACCAGACTCCGAGGTCTCTGCTAGGCCAGTCGCCGGTTCTCCGGTTTCAGTGAGGCGCCTACACAGCCCCTGACGACCGCTGATTCAGAACCCCAGGTGGCATCCGATTCCCAAGAGGAGATTGTTAGGCCTCCACAACCTTTATCTTTAGGCCCTTCCGACTCCATGGCTGAAAGAGATTCGGGTGCAGTTGAAACACCTTCAGTTGCAGAAGCAGAAGGTGTCTTCAGACCGACTACACTCACTATTAAATCCTATGCAAAGCTGAAAACTCCTTTAAAAACAAAGAAGACTGTACAGCAGTCTCCAGTACAAGACCCCATGCCTAAGAAACAGATGCTTAAGATGGCTGAAGACTTAATTACCCTAATCAGGGGTTCCCATCCTGATAAAAGACCTAGACAGGAGGAGGACTACACTTCCTCTGACCAGGTTTCAATTTCCTCAGATTCTTCTGAGGAACAGGAATATTCTTTTCCCCCTTATGAAGACTCTGATGCTGAAGAGTCTATTCCTTCAGCATCTCCCCCAGAAGACTACTCTTTTAGGGAAACTTTACATACCATGAGGGAACATTTCCACTGGGAAGGCCAGGATTACTCTGATTCTAAGAAAAGGCTCCGAGAGTTCCTTTTACTACCCCAGCACAGACCACTTGCTATTCCACCAGTGTTAGACATTGTGGATGATGTTTATTCAGAATCTAGCCTTAACCCAGATTCACTACCTCCTGCACCAGCCAAACCAGACAGATACTACAGAGTCCCTGACTCACACAGATTCCTATATAAAAGCCCTGTTGCTGACCCAGAAACCATTTCCCAGGATCCCAAAGGGGTTAAGGCTTCTATTGCTAAAAATCCTGTACCCTCTGAAAGGGATTCTAGAGCACTAGACAGATGGGGAAAGAAAATATATACCTCAGCTACTCTAGCTATGAGGGCCTTAAATTGCCAGTTTCACATGCTAAAATATCAACAATATTTGATGTCTCAATTAAAACAAAAAAAATGATCACACATACCGAGCAGCCTGATTACAAGGAAATGCAAGATTTGTTGCATGCAGCTGAACAAGTGGGAAAACATGCTTTGCAATGTGGATTTGAGTCATTGGAAGCTTCTTGTAGAGCACAGTGACAGGGTCTGTCATACGTAGGCATGCTTGGTTAAAAGAACAAACTTTACCTGATCATGTAAAAGCAAAATTATTGGATGCACCTTTACAGCAGGATGTTTTATTTGGTGTAAAAGCAGAAGAGGTTTTAAAGAAAATGGAGGATAAGGCAAAATCTATGCAGACAGTCAAGGATTTTTTTACAGGTTCAACCCCCTCGTTTCAGCAGAAATTGGCCAACCAAAAACTGGTCCTTTCCAGCTTCTGACAGACCACAGAGGGGCAAATACAGACGCCCAAGGGGCAGAGGTCAGTCACAAGGCTCTTACAAGCCTCGACAATGGTGTGCCACAACCCAGAAAGGAGGAGAAGACAGGTCTCAAACTACCAGAAGACAAACACAATGACTTACCCCTCAGACTGCCAAGCAAATCCCTCTTGGCAGCTTCCTTGGGAGGAAAGCTAACACTTTTTGCAGACAACTGGCATCATCACAAAAAGACAAATGGGTCCTAAATATTGTCTCTCAAGGATACAGATTCCACTTTCACACTTTACCAAGGATAAAAGGAATGCCAAACCTGCCACCAAATCAATGTGCAGAGGCTCAAAAACAAATTACAGCTCTCATGGACATGAGAGCCATTCAACAGGTTCCTACACAGGAGCAGGGACAAGGATTTTACTCAAGACTCTTTCTAGTTCCCCGAAAGGACAAAGCTTGGAGACCCATTCTGGACCTCTCAATTCTAAACACATATCTCGAAGTACCCAAATTCAAGACGCTAACATTACAGCAACTTCTTCCCATGCTGGGCAAGAAGGCTTGGCTAGTAACGTTGGACCTCAAGGAGGCATACCTGCATGTCTCTATCAGACAGAATTGCAGAAGATACCTCAGATTTATAGCAGGTTCAACCCATTACCAATTCTCTGCAATGCCCTTTGGCTTATCTACTGCGCCCAGGGTCTTCACAAAATGCCTGGCACCAGTAATTGCATACAAAGAGGAATTCAAATATATCCATACCTGGACGACTGCCTTATTCAAGCAGAAAGCAAGGACATTCTTTTAAAGCATCTGGCGTTTGTCAAAAACCTATTAAGTTGCCTAGGGTACACAGTAAACAAAAAGAAGTCAAGACTAGTGCCCTCACAGGGCATAATATTCCTGGGTGCCAGCTTAAATACAACGGCCCAGATGGCTTACCTCACGCCAGACAAGCAAGGACAACTGACTCAATACTTCAAAATGATGGCAACAAAGACCCAACTCCCTGCAAGAAAAATTCTGCAGGCCTTGGGATTCATGGCATCTTGCATACTACTAATACGATATGCAAAACTGCATATGAGGAAATTACAATGGTACCTGAAAAGCGTATGGACTCAACACAGCCACAGCTTGGAAACAATAATACCACTCATTCCCTGCCTTCAACAGGAGTTTCTATGGTGGGCTCAGGCATGTCACCTCAACAAGGGTCAGCCTTTTACCTTACCCACAGCCAGGCAAACTATAACAACGGATACATCGGATTATGCCTGGGGAGCACACATGGCAGGACAGTGTATTCAGGGCAAATGGTCTGCAGATCAAAGGCATCTACATATCAATCAAAAAGAGATGCTAGCTGTACAAAATGCCCTAACAGCTTTCAATGACCTCCTACATCCAGGACAACTGCTAATAAAGACAGACAACACAACAGTGATGTGGTACGTAAACAAGCAAGGGGGCACACATTCCTACCCCCTATGCAGGCAAGCAATGACCTTGTGGAACACAGCACTGACCTACCAAGTTCACCTACAAGCACAATTCCTGCCAGGAAAGAAAAACACATTGGCAGACGATCTAAGCAGAAACATCATAGATCCTCACGATTGGAAACTAGATCCACAAGTATTCGCAATGATAACTCAAAAATGGGGGAGCCCAGACATAGATCTGTTTGCCTCCCCCCAAAACTACCAACTACGGAAATTTTGCACAAGGACATACCACACACTGGCTTGGAAAGTGGACGCCCTCTCATTCAGTTGGAAAACATTAACAGTGTATGCCTTTCCTCCACTGCCTCTTCAGGCAAAGGTGCTGCTGAAAGCCAGATTAGAGAGGCCACAAATGATACTCATTGCTCCATACTGGCCACGCCAACACTGGTATCCAATACTAAGGAACATGGCTCAAGGCCCACCATGGATTTTACCTCATATTCCTCACCTGCTCACTCAGCAAAACAATCAGATTCTACACAGCCAGCATTAAATCTGGCTGCATGGCAAATTACCTAAACAACCAGTCAACACTTCTCTCTAAAGCTGTTATGGATGTCATTCTGGAGGCCAGGAGGCCCAGCACCAGGAAAGCCTATTCAGACAAATGGAAAAGATTCTGTGACTGGAACCAGGCTAAAGGCCAGAATCCCCTTATCCCCTTGTCCCAAATATTCCTCAGATTCTACAATATTTAACTGAGATGTTGCACAAAGGACTTTCCTTTTCATCTATTAAGATCCACGCCTCAGCTGTTTCAGCTCAATACAACACGGATCCTCCTATATTTTCACATCCATTACTAAGACAGTACTTCAGAGGGGCTAAGAACATAAGACCGCCCCGAAGAGCACCAACACCAACTTGGGATCTCAACTTTGTTTTGGAAAAACATGCACTACCGCCCTTTGAACCAGCTTCTACAGCTGATTTACAATTTTTATCATGGAAAACTGCCCTGCTGCTAGCAATAACTTCAGCACGAAGAGTCTCAGAGTTACAGGCCCTAATGGCAGTGGAGTCCTTCATCATTTTTCATCAAGACAGGGTCGCTTTACGAACTAACCCTTCCTTTATGCCAAAGGTGGTATCCAGTGTGGCCCTAAACCAAACCATTCATTTGCCCACCTTTTATCCAAACCTCCAGAACAAAGGGGAAAGGCTCCTATACTCTTTGGACATTCACAGGCAATTACGTTATTACTTGGATAAAACTAAGGCTTTCAGGAAATCTGACCAGCTCTTTGTATCCTATGCTGCAGGATCACAAGGAAAGGCTATCTCAAAACAGACCATTTCAAAATGGATAGGACATTGTATCCATTTCTGCTACACACACCATGGAAACCTGTACCTGGTAACATTAGGCACTATTCCACCAGGGCTACAACAACATCAACAGCCTTCCTCAGAGGGGTACCAACCAAGGATATTTTGGAGACTGCAACTTGGAGTTCAGTGCACACCTTCAACAAGCACTATCACTTACCTCTATACTCTAAAACCAGAGCTGGCTTTGCCACTGCAGTTCTGCAGGGCCTACTAGCTTCTCCAAACCCTGTTTAGTTCCACCGCTCATCCTTAGCTTTGGGATTCAACCCGTGTGTGATGACTGCAGCAGTGTAACACGACGAACATAGTACAGTTTTGTACCTACCATAAATGTAGATGTTCGAGTGTTCACACTGCTGCAGTCCAGGTTACCCTCCCTCCATCCCCTCTGACCTAGCTGAACTTTTCTATACCTTTCTGTCCTGTACAACCTTTGTGGTGTATTTGCATGTAACTGAAGGTATTCCTTTTATTCCTTTTATATGTTTTATTAGCGATATGTATTGCCTACCTACTTGGGGGCACCTGACATCTGGGGCATGAAAAACTGAAGAAAATGGCATTGGATGCCTCTTATATACCCCTGGCGCACTGACGTCAGGGAAGAAGCGACAGCAACCGACGTCAGACCAAGACTTTGGAACTCTGGCCGACTGCGGGGACCGCCTGACAGCAGGATAACCTAAGTGTGATGACTGCAGCAGTGTGAACACTCGAACATCTACATTTATGAAAAGTAGAAAACTGTACTTTCTGTTAGCATTGCAAGTGTTCCATACATCCCTACCTTCTGGGACCATTGCAATTCTGTCGGACAACATGTCTGCCGTCTGGTATATCAACAAGCAAGGCGGAACCAGCTCTTACCCCCTGTGTCGGGAAGCCATGAGGATTTGGCACTGGGTGATCACTTCCAACCGCTTTCTTTTAGCAGCGCACATTCCCAGGAGTTCCAACCTTACTGTGGACAATCTGAGCAGGAACATCCTGATGCCTTACGAGTGGTCCCCCAATCCTATAATAGAGATCGGATTTTCTGCCGCTGGCGCAAGCCTTGCTGCGATCTGTTTGCTTTCCCCCTAAACAACAAATGCAGAAGCTACTTTGCCTTGATTCCCCCCTCAGGGGGTTCTCCCAAGGGACACTCTAACACACGATTGGCCCCAGGTCTACTGTATGCTTTTCCTCCGTTTCCTCTCATTCCGGAATTCCTCCAGAAAGCTCAAAGGTTGAGAAGCAAAGTGATCCTCATTGCCCTTATTGGCCCCGTCAAGTCTGGTTCCCGTTCCTATGGCCTCATCTGATTCACAGCCCGTGGATCCTGGATCATTCCCAAGGCCTGTTATCTCATCCTCAGGGACTGATTCATCCCAATCTCCACTGTCTCAAGCTCACAGCTTGGTTCCTCCACTTCCAGTGATTGCCAGGCTGCCTGACATCCCATCTCCTGTTTGTGAAATTCTTCTGGCTTCACACAAACCTTCCACCAGGAAAGTTTATTCTAGTAAATGGAGTAGGTTCTCTATTTGGGCCAAAGAACAGAACTTAGATCTCTTCTCTATGCCTATTCAAAAGATTCTTCAATATCTGACGATTCTTTTACATGCAGGAGCCTCAGCATCGACAATCACTGCACATTTCGCATCTATCACCAATTTTCATAATGGATTTGATAATTATTCGATTGTCACACCGCCTGTGCAAGACCTTTTTGAAAGGAGTATTACACTTTAAACCTCTGGTCAAGCCCCCCATAGAACCCTGGGACTTGACTTTGGTGCTTCAGTCTCTCACAGGCCCTCCTTTTGATTCATGTGATTTAAAGTTTTTGTCATGGAAGACCCTACTTCTAGTAGCACTTACCTCAGCGAGAAGAGTATCTGAGCTGCAGGCCTTGAGTGTCAAGAGACCTTACTTGAACTTCCACAGGGATAGGGTGTCTCTTCGAACTGACCCTTCTTTCCTGGCCAAGGTCATTTCTGGATTTTCCATTAACCAATCTATTGACCTGCTGGTTTTCTTCCCTCAGCATTCTAACAGAGGGGAGTACCTTTTGCACACACTTGATGTGCATTGGCAACTTCGTTGTTATTTGGACAGGACTAAATCTTTCAGGAAAACAAATCAATTGTTTGTGGCCTTTGCAAGACCAGATTGGGTAAACGTGTCTCCAAAGTGACTTTATCCTCCTGCTTAGATACGTCATTACCTTTATCTACCAACCGAATAAGCTATCCTTACCTTCCAGAATAAAGGCTCATTCTACCAAATCAATGGCTACTTTTGTAGCTTTCCATTCCAGAGCCTCTATATGGATGATATCTGTGCAGCAGCCACTTGGGCAAGGCCTCATACCTTTATCTCTCATTACAAATTGGATTTAGCCTCCAGGGGAAGAGCATCATTTAGTTCTATGGTGCTCAGGAATATCCTTCCTTAGGGCCACCCAGGACTCAAGTAGCTGAGGACTCAGTCCTATCAGTAAGGAATGAATAAAGATTTACAGCATCAGATAAAGAAGTTATGTCTTACCATAACGTTCCATCTGTGTTGTAGATCTTTATTCATTCATTACTTCCCGCCCTCCTTCCCCCTTCCTGGACTCCTGGTGGACTTTAGAAACTCCTGGTTAGGGTATTTACTTAGACAGAGCCTCCTACTGTTTTTCTATTACAATCTCTATTATATAGGGGTGGGCAAACTTGATCTGGAGTAACTATGATAGGGGCATTATTGGTAGGTCTTAGCTGAGTGTTTTTGACTGGCGCGAGCTTGGAAACGGCCATGTCGGTTCCGAGGAAGGAACCAAAGTCCTAACAGTAATGAATGAATAAAGATCTACATCACAGATGGAACGTTTTGTTAAGACATAACTTCTTTTTATTGCCTTCCCTCCTGTTTGTAACATGTTGTTTTTGCCCATTTGTTTAGAATTGGAGTACCCTAAACTGTTGCTTAATTTAAGAGTTTTTGTAGTGTTTGTAGATTTTTTTAAATCAGAGATTTTGACTTCTTTTGTCATCTTCTAAATTGAGTTATATAGACACCTTTGTTGGCTGAATAGACTGATTAAATTAATTCTGTGAAAGAGAACAAATTACTGCCCAACGCTCACTCACTTTCAACCAAGCTAGACACATCATATTAAGCTTTTCATTCAGCCATTTTGTCTCTTCAAAACTCTTGCACCTGCAGAGGCTGAACAGGTTTATGACCCTATTTAGGTGGTAAAGACTGTAGGGAAAGAAAGACTTTTAACAGTAATTTTTTTTGGGCCAAAGGATCTTAAATGTAATGGGCACAAAGATGCAAACTGAGGAAGAAACATTCAGATTCCTGAACAAATTACATGAGTTAATGCAAACCTGTGGTAGCAGAATAGCACAGAATGCCAAAGAAGGTGAGAAAAGGGTTGTGGCATACTTATATTTAGTAGTGCTCCTGGTCTTGCTTTGCTTGTGTGTTATTGTATGGATTATTTGAATAGGTACAAAATATAGTCTAGGATGAAGAGCAGTTGCTTTTGTAGTATAGTTTTCAGATATAGGGTTGAAATTCTATGTCACTATTCCAGTGTGTGTACATTTGACATTCCTTTCTGTGTGACGCTTAGAGTTATGGTGCCTACATAATTGGACTGTAATTTATTGTTCTGAGTATCCAGTCCAGTATTCTGGGATCTTTAGTGGCTGTTTTTGAGCAACAGTGAAGGTTGCATCTGGGTATGGAAATAAGTTGGGAACAGGTAGAGGACCCAGCTACCTTACCAGGGATGTATTAGTATAATGTAATCCCAGTGGATGGGCTGTTGCCAAACTTTAGCTCAGAGGCTAATGAGAAGCCTTAAGGTATGAGAATTCGTTAGTAGGAAGCAGCTTTATCATGCGTAGTGCTCCCTTCTGTGAGCTTTTTGCTTCAACATGCAAGTCTTATTAAGAAGGGTTTAAAATCTTTGTGTGCTACAGTGATGCAGTGGTGAGGGCAAGGTAGGGTATATTTATTTGTGGGAATTAGTATCCCATTACTAACTGTGGCATGTGGCTCCTCAGTGAGTAGCTGTCTTATGCTGTTTGTAGTTTTAAGGAGTCTCCTTGATTTTTATTGCATTTTGTCAAAATGAAGAGGTTAAGTTGTGGATTCATCCAGAGTCTTAGGTACCTGAAGGAAGTAGCCAAGTCCAAAAATCCTTGAAAGTTGAGAGGATAATTTTTCTGTTCTCTGGAGGATTAGCTCTTTGACTGTGGATTCCAAATCTCAGTTTTGTTCAGAGAAAGTTAATGTCTAGACCTTATTTCTAAACCACTTTTAGTTGAAATTGAGATTTGATGGTCAGTTGTTAAAGAAAGTAATAAAAATGGAAAATTCAGTTGTTAATGAGCCCTTGGGACTCCTTTGGACTACCTTGCCTCATAGTCCTTACAGATGTTTCATGCAGATAGCTTTCTAACCATAGGATTTCTGTGGGGCTTGCTTCTTACCATCAGAGGTCTCTTAAAAGGAGGGGTTAATGCGCAGAAACAAAATTATTTGCGAGGGTTGTTAAGAAGGCTCCATTTAGTACATCTCTGGGCATTATTTCATAAATAGGCCTTATTGTCTTCACTTTGCAGAGGATGTCATTGGCCATTCATTTCCACCTTATTGACCAGAACGTGCACCGCCAAGGTTGCTAGTTCAGAAGGACTGTCTTGTCAGTCAGGGCTTTAGATTCTGTGCCATAAAGCTGGTAGGTAAAGCTTTTAAATCTGTCATCTCCAGAAATGCTTGTGGTGGCAGCATGGCTACTGATTCTTGTTACCCATTTCTTTCAAGTTTAAGCTTATATTTTTGATATTATAGTCTGTATAGAAAATGTGTGCATTTACAGTTTCTGTAGACATTTTTCACTTTATATATGTGCTGTGCCTTACTCCAGTCATGCAAACTTTCCAGCACATGCTTACTTACCTAATTGAATGCAGTTACACACACCTCTAATTTTAGCTGCAGAAGTAACTATTTTTTGTTGTTTATAACTTATAATTTATAAACAGTAGTAACTTTCTGCAAGAGTTTGTAATAAGTCATGGCTGCAAGCTAGAATAAAGTTAAATGCAAAGTTGATGTAGAAAATAGGCAATTCCATGACTGCCATCTTAAGTAAAAATGCCAGTCACCTGTACCTATTTTTAACTCGTAACGACGTACTATGTTTTGAGATGGCCCACAGATGCATTAAGAATTCGTCTAGTGGCCCTCCCCACAACAAGATTGCACATCATTGCTATAAACAAAATTATTTTGTCAGACAAAAGTACAAAAAATGCATATGGCCCTTTTACAAGAAATGTGCACCAGCTTGGCCACTCTGGTGCTGGAGAGAGATCATGCCATGACTATGACCCAGGTGATCCAGGTTTGACTAGCGTCAGGGAGGGATGGGTGTTCGGTATGTGGATGTCTCTTGACAGTTATCCCTAGTGGAAAAAATGGGTAACAGTGGGCCTGACTGAGCTACTGCTAAGGTGGGGCGATACACTGCATACCCATATTGCACACCTACACTGGACCATACCACAAGCTGCAAAGGGGAGGGGGAAGAGAAACATTAGGCCTAAGTAAGACACCCTTGAACAGAAACTTAGATGTGCCAGGCCCCATTGCCTTCATCCATTATTGACCCCAACAATTACTGGAGTAAGTCAGGGGGGCATGGAGTAGCTGGATGACCTGATGCAGATGGGACACAAGGGCCGAGCCAGTAACAATGCTGTTTAGGAAGGGAGGAAAAAAATGTACAACAGCTAATAAGCTTTTTGAGGAATCAGTATATAAAAACTTCCTACATCCATATTGTTTATCCCAAGTAACGCTTCTAAAGTTATCAAGTACTTCACCTGTGTTGTTAATAAATGAAAGTGATTTCTTATAAAATTCTTTCAACAGACTGTCAAAAGACCAACAGTCTGCTGAAAACCTCAATTCCTAAAATAATTTTTTGACCCTGAGGGTTACGTAATGACTTTTGCAATTTAGGAATAGTATAGACTACTGAATACTTAAGCGTTTAATGTATAACATAGCCATATCTTTTTCAGTTAAAACAAAAAATTCTTTACCGCCACTTAAATCCAATAATTCTTAATTAAATTTCTGAAGTTGTTGCTTTGGGATCCTTAGATTGTCTTTTTCTTGATTTAAGAGAGTTACATATACTTGCATATGCAAACCTGTCCATTAGTGCCACAGTTCTTCCTTTATCTGCTTTACACATAACAAGGTTGTTTCTATTCATTTTCAGAAAAGTTCATTGCATTTCACTCACCTTTAGATAAAACGTTTTTTGAGATCAAACACGAGAAAGGAGTTATTTCTACACATCTCTTCTATGCATAGATTCAAAAACTGAGTGTGAGAGTTAAAAATGAACTTTGGTCAATTCAGGAAGTAGACTTCATTTATAACCCTGGCCAGGTTCAAATACATTGTCATTCAAATCATCCTCAACTGAATAAACAGGTAAGTCTTAACAGGTTACATTCATCAGAGGTTTCATGTGCAGTCACAAAACTTTCATAGGATGCCAGATCACCATTTTCTTTACTCTGCACTAAAATACTCCCTCGGTTGTATCTTTTTACATAATGTGAACAGTTCAATTTGCACATTGACCCTTTCTGGAAAATTTGTAAGGACAAAGGATAAACTTTTAGACAAACAGAACAAACATTATTTAGCCATAGAGTAGAAAGTTTCAGTACATGTGATAATTATTTTCTCCTGCCTACTCTTTGCAGTCTCAGGGCTTGAATTCCACCTCTGTTGGTAGCAGTTGACTTCATTACATGAAAATGTATCTATTATTGTCCCAGTTTTATTTGAAGAAAGTTCCTCAAACCGAATGATTGCAGTCAACACCAATATCTACAATAGTGAAGACTGTTTTTCGTACTTGTAGTTTTCAGAAAACGCATGCTAAATAATGCAATAATGTCTGCTACTCTGTCAAGTTAACTTTCTGTGTAACTTAAAATTTGCATTCTCGTTGTGTGTGTGTCACTGTATGAGAGAGAAGCTAAGGTAGCCATGTACAATGTCCAGGTTTTTGTCTCAATTTTTTTGTGTTCTGTAACTTTTGGTCTGGTCCTCACAAAATGCCTGATTTTCCAGAAAACTATAGGGAATATATAATTGTCTGATTTTAAATATTTCAAGAAAATGTAGGCTAAAGCAGTAACAATTGTTTTAGCATCTTTTAAAGTTTGTAAAATCAGTATTGAGTATCTCTCTCTGAATTTACATATTTGTTGTGTGTGGGTGTGAGGAAAGGTGAAGAATCCACCAGAACGTTCAGATTTTTGCTTCATATTTTTGGTCTGGTCTCCATAAAAAAATTTGTTTTTCCAGCAAAGTATAGTAGACTTGAGTTACAGATTTCATATCCTTTAGAGAATGTATGATGACACAATACCAAGTATTCTAGCAGCTTGTAAAAGTAATATTTAAAGTCTGTCTCTGAATTTGGTCCATTTTGGTGGTCAGGGGTGTGTGTGTGTGTGTGTGTGTGTGTGTGTGTGTGTGTGTGTGTGTGTGTGTGTGTGTGTGTGTGTGAAAGGGGAAAATCTTCTAGAATGTTCAGAGTTTTGTCATGTTTTTGTTTTTTTGCATCACATTTTGTCTTCTGCATAAAACTTGTTTTCCTGCACATTATTGAGGATTGAGTTTCAAACTTAATACAGAACTGTTAAGCTAACAAAATTTTTATAAGGTCAGTATTTCAGAATTGTCCCTGAACTGCCCCTTTTGTCATGCCATAATATTTAGTTTTGTCCAGATTTTTTTTTACACTACAAGGTTGAGAATGTATGCTGGGAGCACTGTCTGAAGTGGCTTGTTCAGAGCCTCACAGTAGGCTAAGGAAGTTGGAAGGAATCAAATGCTGTAGCCTTGGCACAGAAACAGCTCAGATTGTCCTGTACATTAACTGGCAGACAGTCTCAACTTGAAGTTAGTGTGAGTGAACATTTTTTAAATGCATACCTCATGAAATTATAAAGGAAATATTATTATGGTTTGTCTTTTCTGTTACTATATATGTACATATGTCATGTTTTAAAAATACTTTTTAATGTTGTTTTATCTTTCGGCTTTTCCCAGTTAGGGGTCACCACAGCAGAACTCCGGTCCGCTAATGATTGGCAGTAGATTTTTACGTACCGAGTTGCCAGCCCTGACCTACAACCTTCAACGAAGGTGCGCCCATTCACGCATGTCTCCACACAGAAGACGCTTTAGCTGAGAATCGAACAGGACAATGTCTTACTGTGAGGCGACAACGCTACCGCAGCACTACCACCGCAGCACTTAAAAATACTTTTTAATAAAGATATTAAAAGAGAGGTTGCGAGGTATAGGGGAAAGGGGAGGGGAAGAATAAATGTTGTCTTTGACTTTGTTCTCAGAGTAGAGGGAAGAAGTTAGAGGGGACTATGTAGGTGTTCTTCATAGTCAGTGTTGCAGTACTGATCCTTAGGTCTTCCTACCATGCAGAAGCCTGCGATCAGCCCAATTTTCAGAGTCTTGTTATCATTCCTAACAGACATCCAGTGGCCAACTTTCAGATGTGACCGTATAGGTGGGGTATCTGTTGGTGCCATCTTCATTTCTTTTTTAGTTGTGCAGTTCAGTGCGCTTTAGCACTGGCCAGTTCATTTTTTTGTCAGAGTTTCTACAGTTTTCGATAAATGCCCTGATGGGGAATTCTTCCTTCTGATAAATGTCCAAAAAAAGTTAATCATTGCTTGAACTGTGTGAAGCAAATCCTGCATAAAGACTTTCATTCTTTTTGTCTGTTTTGTTGGGGCCTCATCATGACATTTCCAGTTGTCAGGATTGTGGTAGATTTAGAGCTAAAACCTTTAAACCCAGGGCCGAAGTTCTCTCAGCACGCACAGGAGTCATTTAACACTTTCCCTGGAGCTCCTTCATCTTCCTTGACTTCTATTGCTGCCTTACCAAAAAGCGGAAAGACAAAAAATGCACAAAAAAACGATTATGCAGATGATGACAATCCTCCTGAGTGTGCTTAAGTTGACTGACCCTGGTTGAAACACTTTTACAGCCCTCTGGTTCTGGTGACTACTAGAACTGAGCCCTTTGGTGTGAGCCCCTCGGGAGGCTGCCAATGCAGTAGGCCTTTCCTCCTCTTCTTTCTCTGATGTCTACATCAGTTGGGTCAGAGATCACAAAGCAGACCTCAGTTTCTGACACCCAGGTGTTGGTTACCAAGGGAGATAGTGCATCTTCCATGGTTGTTCTACAAGAACACATGTCTATAACCCAGATGGAAGCCATGGTTTGCCGACTACAGACCAAGAGTCCTTTCTTGCTAAATGGATGCCTAAATTGAATAGACCAACCAGCTTTACCTCAGGCTATGACCCATTGTCAGATACTTCTACCCAGGTCAAAACTCAAGACCTCCTAAAAATTAACGGCCTTTATGAAATCCAAGGAGACTGGCCAGACACTACAGATTACCCATGTAGCCCCTCCCAGTAAAAGACTAAGAGATGTCTCTTTTTAGCTGGAGTCTGATTTTTCAGGATCTTAGGATGCTGAAGAGTGATCATATTCAGAACACCTCCCCCCTTAATCCTGTCCAGATTCTGACATTGATGATAACCTTTCCTCTACCCATACACTACACAAAATGGAGGCATTTCAGTGGGAAAGCAAGGAATTCTTTCATATCCTAACCCATTACAAGCAGCATCTAAGCTTGCTATCCCACCAGTCCATGTGGTATTAGATGATGCCCGCTTATTTCTTCATTCAGACTGTCTTCACATACCTCCAGGAAGCCAGACCAATTTTAGAGAGTACTTGACACACTCAAACACCTCTACAAGAACCTACAGTCGGATCCCTCTGTGTTCTCTACCAGTCCCTTTGTAGTCTCTACCAAATTCATTGAGTGCACCTAAACCTGCTGCTAGACTCTCCATACCTAATGACAGAAAAAGCAAACTATTAAAAAGGTTTGGGAAAAAGACTTGCACATCTACTACCCTCTCCGTGAGGGTCCTCAGTTGCTAATTTCACACATTAAAATACCGGAGTCCTTACCAGAACAAATTATTACCAAAGCAGAGGGTGCTGCAAATAAGTTATTACTAAGGGACATGCAGGCCACAGCTAAAACAATCTCCAGGTTTCCAGACATAGTGTGGTTATGATATTTAGATGCATCATGCAGTGCAGCTGCTGCTAGCTGTGTTCTACATCACATGCTTGGTCAAGGTCCCAGCCACTTTCTGACCACATTAAGGCTGAACCACTGGATGCTCCATTGGATAAAGAATTCCTGTTTGGGCCTCCTATAGAAAATGTTTTTGAGAAATTAGATAAAAAAGGGAAGCAGATAAAAACTGTGAAATAATTTTTGTTCGTCTCCAACCCTAAGATGTAATAGAAATTACCTTTTTAAGCCTTAGCTTCTGCCTCCTAGGAGAGGTAAGGGGAGGCCTCCTCAATCAAAAAGGCCTTGACAGTCCAATAGATAGCAATCTGAACAACATCCTAGACCTGGGGGGTCCAAAGAATCTGTCTCAAAACTGCTGTTACTATCCCCCCCCCCCCAAACACTCCACTTCTAATCCCAGCAGCAGTAAGGCTCTATTCCTTTCTAAACTAGTGGAAACTCGTCACCTCTGTTCAGTGGGTAGCAAACATCATAGAAAAGGGTTATTTCATTCAATTCAGAGAGGGGGCTTCCTTCTTAGGATACCAAAGTCTCCAGAAATCTCACCTTCTCTACATCTTGCAAGAACTCTTGCAGCAGGGTTCTATTCAACCAGTGCCTGCTGGGTAACAGGCAGTGGGGTACTACTCCAGGATTTTTGTAGTTTGAAGAAAGGAAGGAACTTGTAGACCAATTTTAGGGGTCTATATTAAATCACCAAAGAGGTGTTTGAATGAACGCACTAAACCGTGATCATTCAGAACAGCGATTTCTTTCCCTGGGAAAGAAATCGCTTGGCCATCCCCATAAGTTTGCCGTTTTCCCCACTGTAGTGCGATCTTGGAGTTGGTATATTTAGTTAAGAGGGGTGTGGGTGGCACAGCCGCCCATGTGAGGGTGGGGCATTGTCCCCCACTTTATGTTCCTAATGATGTGTTTTTTGTTTTTAGACAAGCGATTTCTTTCCCAGGGAAAGAAATCACTGATGTCAGCGCTCGCGCTTTTGTGCGATCACTGTTTGTGTCGCAGAAGAGATGTTTGCTGAAACACCTCTTTGGTTATTTAATATAGACCCCAATTTTAGACCTCTCAAAATTAAACACGTTCCTAGACAGTCTCAAATTCAAAATGCTGACTCTCTAAAAACTGCTGCCCATGATTTTTACAGGAACTTACATGGTTGCAATAGATCTGAAGGACACATATCTTCATGTGCCTATGGCATTAGAGCATGGGAGATGTCTTTGATTCGTAGCAGCAGGTTTGCACTACTAATTCTGTGCTTTACCCTTTGGTTTATCCACTTTACCCAGACTTTTTACCAGATGTCTAGCCCAGTTATTGCACATGGCAGAACTCCAGGAGTGCTAATTTACCCCTACCTGGATGATGGTCTCATCCAGGGGAAAAGAAAACATCCTGGCACATCAAGTGCTCTTATAGATTACCAAATATTGCTTTCAGTGGGTAGGGCTCACCTTCAGTTTTTGCATGTCCCAACTTCAGCCCCAGGCAAGAATTCTCTTTCTGGGTACATTGATAGACTCTGTACAACAAAAAGCATTGTTACCCCAAGACAAGGTGTCCTTCCTGATAGGCTATCTACTCAGCTTACTGCCAAGGAAGACGATCACAGCGAGGGAGTATCTTGAGTTTTGGGGTTCATGGCATAATGCATTGTCATGATGCCCCTTGCAAAATTACACAAGGGAAAACTTCATTAGTTGCTACAGAACACTTGGGAACAACACTCCCAACCCCTGGAAATCATACTTGAAATGGGAGCTTCTTTTGTGGAAAAGCACCATCAAGCTGAATCAAGGTACAAAATTCTGTCTACCAGAGACAGAGAAGACCATAACCACACAGGTTCTGAAGTATTTGAACAGACAATACCACAGTTATGTGGTACATAAACAAGGGCGCTCATTCCTACCCCCTGCGCAGTCTAGCAATTAAGGTTTGTCTCTCGTTACAAAAGTTCAGTTAACTCTGATAGCATACTACATCCTGGGCCAGAACAATGCCTTAGCAGATTCGTTGAGCAGGGGTATTCTGGACACCAACAAATTGATGCTAAAAAGGGAAACCTTTCTGGACCTCTCCCATCAGTGGGGCGCCCCAGCAAGGACCTTATTCCCTCTCGCCAGAATAGACAGCTTCAAAGGTTTTGCTCAAGACCCCAGCATACAGGGACTTAGAGAGCAGAGTCCTCATTTAAATGGACAGGACTCTGTATGCCTTCCCACCATTTTTCCCAGTTCCCCCTGCTAAGCAAGGCAACATTGATTCTCCTACCTCTTGACCCTCAGGGAGGGGAGAGTTTACATTTCACATGAGTGATAGACCTACTCTTCCAGGTAAAGGGGTCTGGCATTCACCTTCACCTGAGCACCTTCGAACTAATGGCTTGGATGATTGAGTTTTGATCCCAAGCACTGCATTCTGTTCAACAGAAGTGCTTTCAACCTGCGAGAGGCAAAGAAACCAAATGCCAGCAATTGGTACTTAACCAAATGGAAAAGGTTTTCACTTTGGAGTAAGGACAAGGACATTAGCCCTTCATGGGTAGACATAAATTGGACTATTTCACAAGGACCTTTCTTATTCTATCTTTAAGGTATGTGCTTCAGCTATCTGTTTGCCTTACCTGCTCCCACCCTCTCTATTTTCATGTCTACCTGAAACCTTTCTCAATGGGGTCATAGATCTTGGATCCCCAATGAGAAACCGTAACCCTATCTGGAATTGAAACTATGTCTTAGAAAAACTTACTTCATCACCTTTTGAGACAGCAGCATTTGCCCCCTAAAGATGTTCACTTGCAAGAGTACACTGCTCATAGTCATCACTTCAGCCAGACGAGTCTCAGGCCTGCAAGCCGTGATGTGCAAGGAAACCTTCACAGAGTTCCATAGGGACAGGGTAACGCTTCAAAGTAATCCCTCTTTTATGCCTAAAGTAGTGTCAGATCTCTCCTTGAATCAAGCTATTCATTTGCGAGTGTTCTCCAACCCACATAATATAGCATAGCAAATCTTGCACTCCCTTGATGTACAGAGACAGAATCCAGTATTACCTGGGCAGGGCAAAATTCTCTAACAAAACATGCCAACCTCTGGTGGCATTTGCAGAAGGAAGAGAAAGCAGGCCAGTCTCCAAACAGACCATCTCTAAGTAGATAGCCAACTGCATTACCTCCTGTTGTGTTCATCTTGGCAAATCAGTATTAACCCATGTCAGGGCCCACTCCACCAGACACAATGCAACCGCAACTGTCTTTCTTAAAGGTGTTCCTACATAGGCTATTCTGGAAGCTGCCACATGGACATCTGTCAGCACCTTTATTAAACATTGCCATCTAGTCACTACAAACAGGGCAAGGGCAGGGTTTGCTACTGCCATCCTGCAAAACCTGCCTTCCCAAAGGCCAACAAGACAGCCTGCCTCCCAAGGGTCATTACTACAACAGTGACTGTGAAGAACATGGTACACTTACTATAATTGTAGATGTGCAAGTAGATGAATGTTGCAGTACACATTCCCATCCTCCTGCCCCTCTGTTGCTACCTTTTTCTGCCCACCCCACCTTCTTTACAGGGGGAGGGAGGGAAGGAAAGCATGTCAAATGGGTCATTCTTATCCACCATCATCTCCTACTTTTACTTCTGACACGTCTGATAGCCCCTATTTATTTATTTCTTATACCCTAACATCTGAATGTCAGCCATTAGATGTCCATTGGCTAGGGATGATGAAAAGACACTGGAAATCAGGCTGGTCACAGGCTTCTGCATGGCAGGAAGACCCAAGAATCAGTACTGCAATACTGATCTTGTCTATTGCTCCAATTATAGTAAATGTGTCAAAACTGTACATTCTTTTCTGTACAAAGAAACTCTGAATTCTATCATATATGCAGAACTGCTTTGAATTTTAAATGTTTCCGTTATATATGCCTTTTTTACTAATGAGTATTACAGTTTGCTTTTTTTTTCTACTGCAAGTCACTGTACTACTTGGCTACTGTGCATGACTGTCTGCTTGCAGCTACTGAGCATCACAATTTGCTTTCTTACAACTACTGTGTACAGTGTTTCTGTGGGCCAGATGGCTCTGGTGAGCTAGCTTTGTAGGGCTGTTGTGAATGTAACAATACTTTGTGTGTTAGAAATCAAATAACTACGGTGTATGTGGTTATGGCTATAATTAGTTGGTATGGTGACAATGTGGATTTAGAGTCAAAACTCTGCTTGAAGAGGGGAATGATATGGTGTTGCAAGTAGGGAGGTTGATAACTGAGTGTAACATGTTGAATGACCTAGTCGGTAATCTGGATTTGTAAGTCTGCTATATGTATGCCTCTCAAATACTGATTTATGAATAGCACCTGTGATTTTTGCTGTCAGTTTCGTTTGTTTCTAATAGTTGTATTGATTGACTTGGTGGCGTGTGTGCTCATTTGTGCATACATAACTCGATATAAAACCTGTTGTGGTGTCATCTGTATATGGTGTATAACTAATCGGAAAGGAACTTCTTGTTTTTCCACAATTTGCAAGTCCAGTGCTGCAGTGTTTTGTAATGGTCAGTGGTTGTGGAACTGAATCTGAGTTAGCAGTCATGATAATGTCTTATGTGCTGTACATTAGACTGTTATTGGGAGTTGTTGTGTCTTTTGGCTTATCCAGGTTAGGGGTCGCCACAGCGGGACTCCGGTCCGCTAATGTTTGGTAGTGGATTTTTACGTGCCGAGTTACCAGCCCTGACACATAACCTTCAACGAAGGCACATCCATTCACGCATACCTCCACACAAAAGATGCTCTAGCTGAGAATCGAACGGGACAACGTCTTGCTGTGAGGTGACAACGCTACCGCAGCACCACTACTGCGGGTGAAGACTGTTACTAGGAGTGTAATGTATAAAAGGCTACTGTACTAATGCACTGCAGTATGTCATCCTTTAAGAAACCCAACTGCTACATTCTTAACATTCAAGGGAAAAAAAAAAAAAAGATTAGAGTTTGCTGTTGTGTGAGTCTGTGTTTTCGTTGTACAAAAGCTTGCATATAAAAGTGATAAGGAGATGCAAAAAGCTGCATTTTTCAAAGGCCTGCATTAGTTTGTAATGCAAAGATGGCTAAATAGATGTAGTCCATATAGAAAAGCTGGCTGTAATACAGGGAGCAGTATGAAAGTAACTTCACTATTCAAATGTCAGAAAAATAATACTAATTCTTTTTCACTGAAAGTATTTGAAATATATTTAGTGTGGTAACATTTTGCAGTGAAGTGTATAAAGTTTAAATGTGTTTAATGTTTACTGAGCTTCAGTTTTATGTCTGCAGTGAATTACTGTTGGGGTATGCCACTTTTTTGTAATATTCAGTTGTGCCTGTCGCACAGTTTGTCTGCTGTTAGCCTTCCGTTCTTTTCTGCCTGAATCTAGATAGTGTGCCACCGACTGCTGGAGACAACCTGGATGAAGTTGATAGTTTATTAAATAATCCACAAAGGTCACGTCAAACAAATAAACATTAACGCCTTAAATACAACTGCGTTTTCTGGTATCTGATGCTGAAGCCTTTCTGCCTATTCTTTAGTTCTTCTGTATGTATTAGTTTTTGCATAGTGGACACTTGTCAGAGTTGCTGTTCAGTTTTTCTGCTTGCACCACAATAGTTAACTGATGTCAACTGGTCACTTTTCTTGGCTGTGAATTGCACCATGGGTTTTGTGTCTGTCATGTGTACAAGTGTGTGGGGGAGGCAGCACTGTCTTGTGTATGTTGTCTGCGGAAATGGCTACCTTGATTTGGTACAGATGCCTGTGAGTATAGCAGCTTGGCTACTAAGTGCCATTCACTGTAAGTAGTCCTATGGACCCGACTACTTTGTTGTGTGTGTGAGCATCTGTAGGACTGGACTTGAGAGGCTTGTTGTAATGCAACAACTTTGCTATTAAATATCACTTAGAATGGGAGTGTTCTTCTGAACCTGGTACCTTAATGTGGTAAGTGGATTGTTATAATGGCTAGGGAGTTTACCTCACAGGGAAAAGGTACAAGGTTGGATACTCACCTTTGAAGGAGAAATTTGCTAGGTTTATAATGGTTCACAGTAGCACCTAGCCTAGAATGGCCAATATGTACTAATGATTTTTATACTGTTTGGTATAAAGTGGTCATTGAAGGGGTGATTGAGTGGGGGCATGGCAGCAACATGGCAATATGTGGAAGTCTCAATGGTAGAGGTCCACAGAATCTTCCGTGACTGGTTTGTCATCTTGTCTATCCCCCTGCCCTGACAGTAAAATTCCCCCTTCCTAGTGGTTTTTGCCTTTCTCTAGTTGCTGCTCTTCTAGCGTGAGCTGGAGTATACTGCAGTGTTACCACACAAATCTTCAGGTCTTTAAAATATGTGATTTGCTTTTATTTTTGCCATCTTTGGTCTTGTTTTCCATGTAGAAGTATGCGTTTCCTTTAAGGAAGTAGTAGTTTGGTTGATGTTCTTCGTGTTTCACTGTTACAGTCATTACATTTGGGTTATCTGCTTGCAGGTAGCCCTCAGTCGGCCAGATTAACAAAGTTTTGGGTCCTGCGTCAGTTGCTGTCCCTTCTTCCATGACGTCAGGTCGTCAAGGGTATAAAACATGCAGCCAATGCCATTACATCAGTCTTTCTTGCCGCGCAGTGCCCGAAGCAGAAGCAGTTCGCAAGTGCCGGCCGACTCCTGAATTTTTCGTTTTCGAGTTTCAGAAACAAAGTCTTCAACTAAAGCTAAGTACCCTGTTGGGGAAACTTTTTCTTGCTCCTTACTGATGTCCGTAAAAGTTAATTGCATTACTTGTGGAAATCAAATACCTCATAAAGATTTTCATTCGCGCTGTATTCCTTGCCTAGGCCCTGACCACGACGTACCTTGCTGTCGATTTTGTGCTTTATTTAATCAGCGCACTATCCGTCGTCTGTATATTTTTGCCTCTAAATATTTCGGTTCTCAGTTTAATTATCCAGAAATGTCATCGGTTAGCCGTCCGACTACTGGGATTCCGAAAAAAAGCAAAGATAAAGGCAAAGACAGGCCGCCGAGGCCCAAAACTGCCGACGACGTTTCTCCTAAGCCATTCGCCAGTTCGCCGGTACTCAGTGAGGCGCTTTCAAAGCCCTTGATACCCGCTACTTCTGATTCGCAGGCCTCTACTGAGACCCATTCGGAGTCCGGTATGCCGCAAGATGCTTCAACTATGGAACCCATGGATGTCTCTACCTTGGATGGGACCGGAGCCGCTGTGCAGGCACCGGCTTCTGATGGTGTATTCAGGGCTATGGACTTGCATATTAAACTGCCTTCTTCTTTACTTGGGCCTAAATGTCGATCCATGCCTAAAACACCAACGCCCAGGCCACATGCTCAGGACTTTATGTATAAAAAACAAATGATAAGAATGGCTGAAGATCTAATAACTCCAATCAGGGGTAGCCAACCCCCCTTCTAAGAGGCCTAGGACTGAAGTTGATTATGAATCTTCTGACCAGGGTTCTGTTTTTCTGATTCTTCTGATTATCTGGATTTGCCCTTATCTACATATGATGATTCTGATGCAGAGGACTCCATTCCCTCTGCTTCCCCTCCTGAGGATTTTTCTTTTGGGGCGAACTTACATACTCTAAGGGAGCATTTCCACTGGGAAAGCCAGGATTTTTCTTATTCAAAAAAGAGGCTTAGAGATTTCCTTCTCCTAACTCAGCATAGGCCTTTAGCTATTCCTCCAGTATTAGACATTGTTGATGATGCTTTTTTGGAGTCTAGTTTGGCCCCTGATTCCTTGCCTCCTGCTCCCAGAAAACCTGACAGATACTACAGGGTCCCTGAGTCCCACAAGTTCCTTTTTAAAAATCCTATGCTTTAAACTGCCAGTTTCATATGTTAAAGTATCAGCAACATGTTATTGGACTGCTTAAACAAAAAATTATGTTGATTCCTGACTGTGGGGAAAATAAAGAATTACATGATTTAATGCATTCTACTGAACAAGTTGGAAAACATACTTTACAATGTGGTTTTGATTCATTAGAGGCCTCTTGCAGGGCTGCTGCTACTGGGTCTGTGCTCAGAAGGCATGCTTGTCTTAAGGAGCAATCTTTGCCTGATCATGTTAAAGCTAAATTGTTGGATACTCCCTTAAATCAGGACCGTCTGTTTGGCAACAAGGCTGAGGAAGTTCTTAAAAAGATGGAAGATAAAGCTAAATCTATGCAAACTGTTAAAGATTTCTTACAAGTTCAGCCACCTAGATTTAGTAGGCACTGGCCCTCTAAGAATTGGTACTTTCCAGCCCCTACCAGGTCTTCTCCAGCCAAACCCAGACACAGCAAAACCCCCAGGTTTCAGTCCCAGGGGACACACAGGACTAAGCAGTGGGGGGCCTCCACTTCTAAATCTGGAAATAATAAGACTCCCCCCCTATGGTTAACAGTCTCAATGACTTCCTTTAAAAATTTCCAAGCACTTATCAATTGACTGCCCCTTTAGGGGGAAAGATTGCTCTTCATGCAAAGAATTGGGAACTCTTTACCCAGGAAAAATGGGTTTTAAATATAGTGTCCCAGGGATACAGATTTCACTTTCCACACGTTGCCAACACCAAGCGGGTGGCT
Source organism: Protopterus annectens (assembly GCF_019279795.1). Lineage (NCBI taxonomy): Eukaryota > Metazoa > Chordata > Ceratodontiformes > Protopteridae > Protopterus > Protopterus annectens. Next base: position 258,884,422 of record NC_056751.1, on the reverse strand, counting down.
GGACCTACCCCCAAAGAAGTGGGCAGAGGCCCAGAAACAAGTACTTTCGCTCTTAAGCATGGGGGCTATTCAACGGGTACCAGAAGAGGAAAAGGGACAAGGTTTCTACTCAAGACTTTTCCTGGTACCCAGAAAAGACAATTCATGGTGTCCTATCCTGGACCTGTCTACTCTAAGCACCTTTTTGCAGATTCCAAAATTCAAGATGCTGGCTCTTCGCCAATTACTTCCTATGCTAGGCAAAGATGCCTGGTTGGCAACACTAGATTTAAAAGAAGCATACCTGCACATCCCAATCAGGGGATCTTGCCAAAGATACCTACGCTTCAAAGCAGGCTATATGCACTGTCAGTTCTCTGCACTGCCCTTTGGCTTATCTACTGCGCTCAGGGTATTCACAAAGTGCCTAACTCCAGTTATTGCATTTTGCAGGCAAAGAAATATTCAAATATACCCATACCTGGATGATTGTCTAATTCAGGCAGAAAGCCAGGACATACTTTTGAATCACCTGGCCTTTGTACAAAGGGTTCTAACTTGTCTGGGGTACACCATAAACGAAAAGAAATCACACCTGGTACTCTGTTAACAAATTATATTCCTGGGAGCAAGCTTGAATACAACTTCCAGGTGGCTTACCTCACGCCAGAGAAACAAATTCATTTGACAACCTACTTCAAACAAGTGGCCACAAAAAATCTGGGAATAGTAAGACTCCCCCCTATGGTAAACTGTCTCAATGACTTCCATTTAAAATTCCCAAGCACTTGTCAACTGACTGCCCCTCTTGGGGGGGGGAGATTCCTCTTCATGCAAAGAATTGGGAACTCATTACCCAGGACAAATGGGTTTTAAATATAGTGTCCCAGGGATACAGATTTCACTTCCACACGTTGCCAACACCAAGCAGGTGGTCGGACCTACCCCCCAAATCAGTGGGCAGAGGCCCAAAAACAAGTACTTTCGCTCTTGAGCATGGGGGCTATTCAACTGGTACCAGAAGAGGAAAAGGGACAAGGTTTCTATTCTAGACTTTTCCTGGTACCCAGAAAAGACAATTCATGGCATCCTATCCTGGACCTGTCTACTCTAAACACTTTTTTGGAGATTCCAAAATTCAAGATGCTGACTCTTCACCAATTACTTCCTATGCTAGGCAAGAATGCCTGGTTGGCAACACTAGATTTAAAAGAAGCATACCTGCACATCCCAATCAAGGAATCTTGCAGAAGATACCTATGCTTCAAAGCAGGCTACACGCACTGTCAGTTCTCTGCACTGCCCTTTGGCTTATCTACTGTGCCCAGGGTATTCACAAAGTGCCTAGCTCCAGTTATTGCATTTTGCAGGCAAAGAAATATTCAAATATACCCATACCTGGACTATTGTCTAATTCAGGCAGAAAGCCAGGACATACTTTTGAATCACCTGGCTTTTGTACAAAGGGCTCTAACTTGTCTGGGGTACATCATAAACAAAAAGAAATCACACCTGGTACCCTGTCAACAAATTATATTCCTGGGAGCAAGCTTGAATACAACTTCCCAGATGGCTTACCTCACGCCAGTGAAACAAATTCATTTGACAACCTACTTCAAACAAGTGGCCGCAAAATCCCTGCTATCTGCAAGACAAATACTGCATGCCTTGGGGTTCATGGCCTCCTGCATTCTTCTAATTCCATATGCAAGACTGCATATGAGGAAAGTACAGTGGTATCTAAAAAGCCTATGGTGTCAACATTCTCAGGATCTAGAAGCAATGATCCCTATCATACATTGCCTACATATATAAATAAAATAAAACAACAGGTCCGGTCACACGAAGCAGTCAATGAAGGCAGCCACTGATGGAATATAAACCCAATAATATGGCAGGATCCAAAATGTAAAACAAGTTCTTTATTGCACAAAACACATCGATTTAGCGCTTTCTTTTCCAAACAGGAAACTTCATCAGAATCTATTACATCACATCCCTACTTCATTTAAATAGTTTGCCTCTGTTTATCATTGGGTAAATGCCGAAATTCCTCTAAATTTAAAAAATACATATAAATTACATATAAATATTCCATACACATTATTATAATGTATAAAACTAAAGTATAAAGTGCTGTGTTACTTAAATATATCTATAGTTAAACCTAAAAATCAGAAAATGTATATATGAATGAAATAAATGTATACATATTGTATGTAATGAATATATAATGCCTCATATCTAAATCCATTATATTACCGCCGTGGTGGTGCTGCGGTAGCGTTTGTCGCCTCACAGTAAGACGCTGTCCGGTTCAATTCTCAGCTAGAGCGTCTTCTGCGTGGAGACGTGCGTGAATGGGCGTACCTTCGTTGAAGGTTGTGCGTCAGGCCTGGCAAGCCAGTACGTAAAAATCAACTGCCAATTATTAGCGGACCGGAGTTCCGCTGTGGCGACCCCTAACCGGGAAAAGCCGAAAGACACAAACAAACATCTAAATCCATTATATTGCAACATTATTATGTGCAAAACTACAATAGCGTTCTTCATACAAACATGTTATGTCACAGAAAAAATTGTACATCTTAAAAAGCATTTTTCTGCCCCAGTTCTATCAATTAACAAATGGCTTTTAATTTCAACTCTGATGTTATATTAACATGGTCATTTAGACCAGGAAAAACACATGCATCAAGCCTCAACTGCCACATCAGTTCCTTATATTCAAGCCTATTCTGCCAATCACCCCCTCTTTCTGTGATTTGAACCTTCTCCAGTATCCAAAATTTAAAGTCAGCATTCACACAATTTAAGGCATGTCTATACAATGCATTACTTTCCTTTTTCTTGCTGATTTCATACATATGCTCATAAGTACATTGTTTTAAACTACGTTCTGTCTTGCCTATATAGAATCCCCAACACACTGAACAGTATGCTATATATACTACCCCTTTAGTCCGACAGTTGTATAATTCATTCACATGGCATCTGTATTGTGGTACAGGTATATCCAATTCCTCTTTGGCTATAAAAATACATTGATTGCAATGCTCACATTTAAAAGTACCTGTCTTACCTACAGCCTCGCTCCTAACTTCTTTCTCAAATAATTCTTTTAAATTTCCGATGAACGAAAAAGAAACCAAAAACTCACTGGTTGGATTCAAGACGCTCTCCACAAGATGCTGGAATATTTTTCCTTTTATTTACTGATAGACTTGAAGTGCGTTCAGTATCATGCACTTTTCAGCAAGTGAATACTCAACTTCTTCAGAATGCAAAACAGTGGAGCCTTCCAAAAGGCTGCCTTTAATACATCAATCAATTAACACTAATTAAAACATTTAAAAGGTCTGTTTCACTAATTAAAACAAGCATAGTGAACTGCAACCTATAGAAACAGTATGTAAAGACTAAAACGAGAGGATCTACGAACACCTATACAGCATTAGGTGTAATAAACTGTCCAACGCTTTGGCAAGGCACGCTAATCCAACATCCAGGACCGTAGTTTAAATTTAGGGCCATTGACCAACAGGTCAGTGATGGAAGGGGTTGTCATGACTCACTTAAACTCGAAAGGAAAGAGCTCCTTTGGCAACTGAGGGTTAATTCTAACCAGAGACCTGGCATAAATGAAATGTGCTCAATTCAGTGTATACTGAGGTTAAAGAACTTAGAGAGGTAGTAAACTCACCCCCACCCCTTGTCAAGCCTATTAATAGGTGGATGCTTTATATACATTTGGCACTTACAAGACTAAATATCAGCACACATTACAACTTGTACATTTTGTATTGATGCATAATTACGTGCAAACTAAGTAGGAAGTAGACCTATTTGCAGCAAGACACATTAATTCTTCTTTTAAGTTTATTTTTATTTTTATTTTCATTTTCCCTAGTACTTCCTATTATTATTATTGTGTGTTTTAACTTCTTAAAGTTGTTTCAAAAAAAACCCTGCAATTTTTAGAACTTTCTAAAGTTGCTTAACCTCCAAACAGTAGAGATTTGTTGAAAAAAGGGGGATGGTTTTGTACATAGGGGATGACTTGTATTAATTTTGCACATTAATACTGAAAAAGTAACAAACACAGTTTACACCTTCACATCAGTGTTGTTACTTATATTGTGATGGATTCTAACTTTTAAATATTTTATTGTTATTATATAGAATCAAGCATGTTTTGTATTGACTAGCCCTGGTGGTTGTTTTAGTCTTTACATACTGTTTCTATAGGTTGCAGTTCACTATGCTTGTTTTAATTAGTGAAACAGACCTTTTAAATGTTTTAATTAGTGTTAATTGATTGATGTATTAAAGGCAGCCTTTTGGAAGGCTCCACTGTTTTGCATTCTGAAGAAGTTGAGTATTCACTTGCTGAAAAGTGCATGATACTGAACGCACTTCAAGTCTATCAGTAAATAAAAGGAAAAATATTCCAGCATCTTGTGGAGAGCGTCTTGAATCCAACCAGTGAATTCTTTTAAATTGTCATTTTTCTTGCCTTGGGGTTCATGGCCTCTTGCATTCTTCTAATTCCATATGCAAGACTGCATATGAGGAAACTACAGTGGTATCTAAAAAGCCTATGGTGTGAACATTCTCAGGACCGAGAAACGATGATTCCTATCATACCTTGCCTATGCCTAGAGTTCCTTTGGTGGGCAGAGGCCTGCCACCGAAACTAGAGACTACCTTTCACACCACCCCCTGCCGCCCAAACCCTAACAGATGCATCAGACTGTGCACGGGGGGCTCACCTGGCAGGGAAGTGCATTCAGGGCAAATGGAACCCAAGTCAAATGCACCTGCATATCAATCAAAAAGAAATGTTAGCTGTACCGAATGCTCTGACAGCCTTCAAGGACTACATTCTTCCAGGACAACTAATGGTAAAGACGGACAACACCTCTGTTATGTGGTACCTAAGGAGGGGAGTACACATTCTTACCCCCTCTGCAGACAAGCCATGGCATTGTGGAACACAGCCTTGAGCTACCAAGTGCACCTACAAGCTCAATTCCTACCAGGAAAATTAAGTACACTGGCATGGACCCACACAAGTGGAAATTGGAACCAAGGATTTTCAACATGTTGACAAGCAAATGGGGGAGCCCAGATATAGACCTGTTTGCCTCTCCCAAGAACTACCAATTGGACAGATTTTGCACAAGGACTCCCCACAAACAAGCCTGGAAAGTGGATGCTCTGTCCTTCAGCTGGAAAAACCTATCAGTCTATGCCTTCCCCCCTCTGCCTCTGCTCTCCAAAGTACTACTAAAAATCAAACAGGACAAACCAAGAATGATTTTGATTGCTCTAGACTGGCTGCGCCAACACTGGTACTCCTTCCTGCACAGTGTGTCACGGTTATCCCCATGGCACCTGCCTCAGACTCCTTCCCTGTTGTCTCAGCAGGAGAACCAGATTCTGCACCCTCAGCTTCTAACACTGAACCTTGCAACCTGGCTAATTACATAATCTCTCCTTTACCATCCCTAAGTAAACCTGTGATGGATATCATTTTAGAGGCAAGGAGGCCCAGTACTAGAAAATCTTATGCTGAAAAATGGAAAAGATTCTGTGCCTGGTACCAATCTCAAGGGATGAGCACAGCAGCACCCAATTTACCTCAGATTTTACAATACTTAACTGAGATGCTTCACAAGGGCCTGTCTTTTTCCTCCATTAAAATACACTCCTCAGCCATTTCAGCTTATTATAACACAGAACCTCTCCTCTTCTCTCATCCACTGCTCAAGCAGTTCCGCAGAGGGGCCAAAAATCTGAGACCACCCAGGAGAGCTCCAACCCCAGCCTGGAACCTTAACTTTGTTTTGGAGAAATTCACTCTACCTCCGTTCGAGCCAGCTGCTACTGCAGACTTAAAATTTCTTTCTTGGAAAACAGCTTTCCTTTTAGCAATCACTTCAGCTAGAAGGATATCTGAATTACAGGCCCTTATAGCAGTGGAGCCTTTCATCATCTTTCATGCAGACAGGGTGTCCCTCAGAACCAATCCATCCTTCATGCCCAAGGTGGTATCCAGTGTGGCTCTTAATCAGTCCATTAATTTGCCAACCTTCTTTCCCAATCCACAGAGCAAAGGGGAACGGATACTGCATTCCTTAGATGTGCAGAGGCAACTTAGATTCTACTTGGACAGGACTAAACCTCAAAGGAAATCTGAACAACTGCTGGTGGCATTTGCTGCAGGGGCAGAGGTGAAGGCTATTTCAAAGCAAACCATTTCTAAATGGATAGACCATTGCGTTCATTTCTGCTATAAGCACCATGGAAAACCTATCCCCCAGGGGATCAGACCTCACTCAACCAGGGCTGCATCTACCTCTACAGCCTTTCTCAGAGGCGTCCCTACATCTTAGAAGCTGCTACCTGGAGTTCTGTACATACTTTCACCAAGCATTATCATTTGCCAGTTTTCTCTAAATCCAGAGCTGGTTTTGCCACTGCAGTCTTGCAGGGCCTTATAGCTGGTCCTAATGCTATCTAAATTCCTCCTCCCAACCATAGCTTTGTGAATCTACCCAAATGTAATGACTGCAGCAGTGAAACACGAAGAATATAGTACAGTTGTGTACACTTACCATAAATGTGGATGTTAGAGTGTATTCACTGTTGCAGTCCTGCTTACCCTCCCTCCAGCCGCCTAACTTCTTTTGGCTATACCTCTACTTTCCTTTATTATGTTTAAAAGCCTTTTTGGTGTATTTGCTTTTTTGTTGGCGGTATATTATTGTACTTTTATATTTAATTGCTTCCCATTTGGGGGGCACCTGACAGCTAGGGCAAGAAAAACTGATGTAATGGCGTCGGCTGCATGTTTTATACCCCCGTCAACCTGACGTCATGGAAGAAGGGACAGCAACTGACGCAGGACTCAAGACTTTGTTAATCAGGCTGGCTGAGGGCTACCTGCAAGCAGATAACCCAAATGTAATGACTGCAACACTGAATACAATCGAATATCTACATTTATGGTAAGTGTACACAACTGTACTTTTTTAATGTTCGAGAGTATTGCCATCCCTATTTAAGTCTGTGAACATCTGTTTTGTCTTGAGGTCCCTGTGATGCTGTTAATTATTAACTGTGCTAGAGTTAAATCAAGCTTTTCTTTTGTAAAGGTGGCAACAGAAACTGGAAAAAAAAACTGGAAAGATCCTAAGATGTCAGGAGAGGTAAACAACCTAAGAAGTCTAACAAAGGATGTTCTTAGGGTTTTCACTGTTGCAGTCATCACACTTGGGTTATCTGTCTGCAGGTAGCCCTCATTCGGCCCAAATACCAGAGACTTAGCACTTCTGCGTTGGATGCTTTCACTCCAGGACTGACGTCAGGTCATCAGGGGTATAAAACCAGGCACCATTACATCAGTCTTTCTTGCCGAGGAGCCTGAAACAGAAGCAGTTTGCAAGTGCCAGTCGGCCGCTACCTGAATTTTTGTTTATGAATTTAATAATCCTGAAGTCTTCTAAAGCTAAGTACCCCATTGGGGATCCTTTTTTCTTGCTCTAACCGATGTAAGTAAAAGTTAACAATTGTCTTGCCTGTGGAAAGCAAATACCTCACAGAGATTTTCATTCATACTGCGTCACCTGTTTAGGCCCAGACCACTACGTCCCTCGCTGTCAGTTTTGCGCCTTATTTATCAACCGAACCATTAGTCATCGGGCTCTTTGTCACTAAATTCTTTTCTCTTGATCTCTGTATTCTGAAATGGCTTCAGTAAGCCATCCGACTACCAATGTTCCGAAAAAAACGTTATGATAAAGACAGAGACAGACCACATAGGTCCAAAAAGACTAACGATGCTTCCGTTAACCTAGTTGCCAGTCCACCGGTACTCAGTGAGGTAATTTCGCAGCCCGTGATGCTGGCTTCAGTGGATTCGAAGGCTTCTACTGAGACTCATTCTCATGAGTATGCTGCAAGACTCTTCTTTGACTATGGAACCTGTGGATGTCTCTTCCTGGGTCTGGAACCACTGAGCAGGCACCGGCTTCTGAGACAGTTATTCATTCAACCGATGTTTGACTCATACTGACGACTTCTTTGTTTAACCAAAACTACTGAATTTCTTAGGCCCAGAGTACACACTACGCCTAGAAGACTGACGACCAAAGCACATGCACCTGCTCCCATGCCACAAAAACAAATGCTTAGAATGGCTGAAGACCTTATTACGCTGATTAGGTGAAGTCAGCCTTCCCCTGCTAAGAGATAGAGTCCAGTCCCCTGCAGCTTCTACAGACCAGGAGTCCGATGACTCTGAAATTTCTGATTATGAAGACATGCCCTTATCTGCTTATGAGGATTCAGATGCAGAGGAATCCATTCCCTCTGCCTCCCCTCCAAAGGATTTTTCTTTTGGTGAAACCTTGCATACCTTACGAGAGCATTTCCACTGGGAATGCCAAGACTATCCTCAGTCCAAAAAGAGACTCTGAGAATTTCTAGAGTTTCCTCAACTCAGGCCCTTAGCAATACCCCCCATCCTGGATGTTGTGGATGATGTTTTCATGGAATCCAGTCTTACTCCTGACACTTTACCTCCTGCCCCTAGGAAACCAGACGGGTACTACAGAGCACCTGATGCTCACAAAATTCTTTTCAAGAATCCTACTGCTGACCCAGAGATCATTTCCCAAAGGTGTCAAGGCTACTACAGCCAAGAATCCCACCCCTTCGGACAGGGATTCCAGAGATTTGGACAGATAGGGTAAGAAGGGTATATACTATATATGCTATTAGGGCATTGAATTGTCAGTTTCACATGCTCAAGTACCAGCAACATGTTATGGAACTTATTAAACAAAAAGTGGCAACCTTTTCAGACTGTGTAGGAAATAAAGAATTACAGGAACTTATGCACTCTGCAAGCCAAGTCAGGAAGCATACTTTGCAGTGTGGCTTTAACGCCCTAGAAGCTTCTTGCTGGGCAGCTGTCACTGGCTCTGTACTGAGAAGACATGTCTGTCTGAAGGAGCAGACCTTGCCCGACCATATCAAATCAAAGTTACTAGACGCTCCTTTGAATAAGGACTGTTTGTTTGACATCAAAGCAGAAAAGGTTCTTAAAAAAGATGGAAGAAAAAACTAAATCTATGCAGACTGTTAAAGAATTCTTACAAGTGCAACCCCCTAGATTTAGTAGGCATTACCCTTCCAAACACTGGTCCTTTCCAACCCCCTCCAGGCCTTCTCAAACCAGACCCAGGGGAAACAGACCACCCATACTACAGTCTCAGGGTATGCAGAGATCTAAGCAATGGAGTGCCCCCACCCCTAAAGCAGGGAGTGGTAAGCCACCTCCTTATGGAAAAAGCTCACAATGACTTCTTTACTCCACTCCCCAATTGCTTGTGCCCCTAGGAGGAAACTTGCCCTTCATGCAAAAAAACTGGATATCCATCACTCAGGACTGGTGGGTCCTCGACACTGTATCCCAGGGGTACAAATTTTATTTCCATTCACTGCCAACCCCAAGCAGGTTTCCAGACCTTCCTCCAAACCAGTGGGCATAGGCTCAAAACCAAGTACTTTCCCTACTCAATATCAGAGCTGTTCAGCCGGTACCAGTAGAACAGAGGGGTCAAGGATTCTACTCCAGACTCTTCCTGGTACCCAGGAAAGAGGGTTCTTGGCGCCCAATCCTGGATCTTTCCATTCTCACCACATTCCTGGTGGTACCAAAATTCAAAATGCTTACCTTGCAACAGCTTCTTCCTATGCTAGCCAAGAATCCTGGTTAGTCACCCTAGACTTAAAAGAAGCCTATTTGCATAGCCCCATAAGGGAATCATGCAGGAAGTATCTACGTTTCAGGGCAGCGTCTATGCTTTATCAGTTCTCTGCACTTCCCTTTGGCTTTTCTACGCTCCCAGAGTATTCACAAAATGCCTGGCTCCAGCCATTGCATACTGCAGGCAGAGAAATATCCAAATTTACCCGTACTTGAATGACTGCCTGATTCAGGCAGACAGTCAGGAATTGCTGCTGCAGCACCTTACATTTGGGAAAAATCCTCTCACTTCCTTGGGGTACACCATCAATGAAAGGAAATCAAAACTGGTACCCCCTCAAAAGATTGTATTCCTGGGAGCAAGCTTGGACACAACTTCCCAGATGGCATTCCTCACCTCAGAAAAGTAAGTCTATCTGACTGACTGCTTCAAACAAATGACCACCAGAACCCAGCTATCTGCAAGAAAAATACTGCAAGCCCTAGGATTCATGGCCTCATGTATACTGCTGATTCCATATGCAAGACTGCATATGAGGAAATTCCAATGGTACTTAAAAAAATCTTTGGTGCCAACATTCTCAGGACCTGGAAACAGTCATTCTGTTATACCCTGTCTAAGGACAGAGTTCATCTGGTGGGCAGAAGCATGCAACCACAACAAGGGACTGCCATTTACTCAACCCCAAACCATCCAGACCCTAAGCACAGATGCATCAGACTATGCCTGGGGGGGGGGGGCACACATGGACAGAAAATGTATTCAGGGCCACTGGAGCCCAAGTCAAATTCATCTGCACATCAACCAAAAAGAGATGCTAGCTGTACAGAATGCCCTGACAGTTTTCAGATCCCTAATCTTTCCAGGACAACTGCTAATAAAATCAGACAACACCACAGTTGTGTGGTACATCAGCAAGCAGGGGGGAACCCATTCCTACCCACTCTGCAGACTAGCCATAGCCTTGCGGAACACTGCCTTGGACATTCAAGTCCATCTGCAAGCTCAATTCCTGCCAGGCAAACAAAACTTACTGGCAGACGGCCTAAGCAGAAATCTCCTAGATCCACATGAGTGGCATTTGGAGCACAGCACCTCCAACTTTCTGATTCAGAAATGGGGGACCCCAGAGGTGGATATCTTTGCCTCCCCCTACAACCACCAGCTCAGCAAATTCTGCACCAGGAATCCTAACAACAGGGCCTGGAAAGTGGGTGCCTTATCTTTTCAGTGGGTAAATATTTCAATCTTTGCCTTTCCCCCTCTGCCCCTCTTTTCAAGAGTATTACTCAAGATAAAACAGGACAGACCAGGGACAATTCTGATTGCCCCGGACTGGCCACACCAGCACTGGTACCCGCTCCTGCACAGCCTGACATTGGTGCCACCCTGGCACCTACACCAGAATTCAACCCTCCTGTCTCTCAGCAGGAGGGACAGATTTTTCATCCACAACTGCAAACCCTAAATTTTGCAGTCTGGCTTATTCCTTGAACTCTCCTCCAACAACCTTAAGCAAACAGGTGTTGGACATCAATGTTAAGTTGTCAATCTCGCCTTCATTCTTGCTGGATGGGTTCGGAGCCGATCCTCGGCTCCGACTCGGCACTTGCTTAGCTTGAGAACTCCTTTTACCAGCTCGAGGCAACCCTATATCCCATGATGCAAGGAGGGACTACCTCAGATCTCGTTTGCCGCTTTGCGAAGAGGTCTCCTTTTTGCCAGCTGAGGTGAGTTTGTATTTTTCAAACAGCTTAGTCAGTGTTTATCTCTCCCTTGTTCCTTTTTATAGTGTGTAGTGTTTATACAGCCCACCCTATTTCCCCATATAGTTAAAAACTTCTAGTTTTTATAAAAATGTTTTCAGTTAGGCCTAGGCCTCCCTTCTTAATCCCTGTCTGTGTGTCTGTGTTTGTTGGGGTTAATTGTGTGACTGTTTGGGGTGTGTGAGAGTGTTATTTTTACTTTTTTCTTGGACTATGTCTAAGGAAGTAAAGGTCTCAGGCTTCAAGAAGTGTGACTCGTGCTGTCAGAAAATGTCTCTGACAGATGGTCACACTTCTTGTGTTTACTGCCTGGGGCCTTTACACCTGCAGGACTCCTGTGCTTTATGTCACTCTTTTAGCCAGAGAGTCCTGCAGGAAAGGAGGAATAAATTGATCCTCCGTGGCTTACTAAAGCCAGAAGGTTCACCCACTAAAACTGGGTCTAGTAAACCTTCCAAGCCACCTAAGGTTCAGGCTACAACTTCTAAGCCTTCCCCGGTGGCTCCGACTCCTTCGGAGTCGAGATCGGCTCGGCGGAGCCGATCTTTCTTCTTCTCAGGTGGTAGGGTCGGTTCCGATCGGTTCCGACACCCAATCTGCTGTTGCCTTGTCGGCTCCGGCTGGAGCCGACATATTATCCAGTATCGGAGCCGAGAAGCCTTCGGCTCCATCTGGAACCCAGAGGACGTCGGCTCCGATGGCTTCGTCCAAGAAGAGATCTCGGTCCCCTTCTTTGGAGTCTATCCACTCGGCTCCAGGGTCTCCTCTTTTGTCAGAGCGGAGTCATCGGAGCCGATCTTCGAGATCTTCCAGGCTGTCTGACCACGATTTAGAGAGGGTGGTAAGCAGGCTGTTGAAGTTGCAGGCACTGGCCCAAATGCTCCATAGCCCGTCTCAACAGACTTCGGCTATTACTTTACCCCTTGAACTTCCTCCTCCGACTCCCCTTCAGAGTTCGGAGCCGGAGCTTCTCGGGACAGCAACCGTGTCGGCGCCGGAGCCGATACATCCTTTTTCAGCTCCGTTGTCTTCGGCTCCGATCTCTTCCATGAGACCTTCCTTGGAGGGATCCGGTCGTCGAGTTTCCCTTGTCTGCTCCGAGGGGGCTAGTGGCATCGGACCCTTGTCCGACCCCGCTCTCCCTCTCGGGGCTTCGGCTTTGGTAAGCTCGGCACCGACATCGGCCTCGGAGCCTTCCCTCTCACTGGAGCTGGGAATTCCTATTTCCTCGGAACGGGAATATTCCGGCCTCCCGGGGAGGGGAGCCTTTGAGTTGATGAGGAGTGTCCTGGCACCTGAGCCAGGTCAACGGTCCATCCCTTTAGCTCCTCCCTCTTCAGTGCCTGTAGACGCCTCTTGCCAGCCTCTTGCTCTCAGGCCCAGGGATCCATCGCCCCAGGTTTCCCCATTAGGAATAACTTCCTCTTCCGAGGTTTCTCCTGATCCTGCAGGGGAACCCCCTCGGAAGAGGACGGTAGAGGAAACACACAGACTCCCCTGAGTCTACTACATCTGATACCGACTTAGATGAGTCGGAGGGTTCCCCACGGTCCCCCTCTGAGGATGTCTCCTTTTCAGACATCCTTGAGCTCCTCAAACAGAGGGGGAATTGGCCCTCCATTGACCCCTCTGAGGATGAGTCGGTATACCTGGAGGCTTTTGGATCCCGACCCTCCACCTCCTGGGTGTCTCCGCCTTTCGACCCACTTATGCAGGTAGTGGCTCGGAAGGCGTGGGCAGCTCCAGATTCTGTGGAACCGGTCCCCAGGAGACCATCCAAATTTATTACGGCCCCTACAGACAAGCAGTTTCTTTCTAAGGGCGTCTCTGTGGATGCTATGGTGGTGGCGGTCACCAAGAAGAAAGCTGCGGATCCTTCAGTACCTGTCCATCCTCCTAACAAAGATTCTAGGACCATGGACAGGTATGGAAAGCGGATGTTTTCTTCAGCGACCTTTGCTATGCGTTCGCTGAACTACCTTTGTCACTTCACCAGGCTTCAAAGAGATATTTTCAAGGAACTAGGTGAAGTGGTCCAGGATCCTTCTGCTGCTGGGGCTCAAGATAAGATTGCCTCACAGCTAGCAATCCTGAATTCCTTAACCAACTCCTCCATGCAGCTCATATCCTATGCAGCCGATGGAGCAAGCAGAGCCGCAGGCACAGGAGTGGCTCTTAGACGTCAAGCCTGGATGCGGCTTTGTAATTTTGCGGACCCCTTTAAAGCGTCCTTCACCAATACTCCCTTTGACGGTTCGGCTTTGTTCGGACCTCAGGTGAAGGAAACCGTGAGCAGGATGGCAAAACTCTTTCTGCCGTTGGAGTCCATTTTTCCACCTCTTCTAGACCCTATCCCAAGGGTCAGAAGGGAGGGAAGATGTGGTTCCGCAAAGCCCAAGGAGCAGTGCCGGACACACGTGGGCAGTTTACCCCCAGAGGCAGAGGGGGTAACAATAATAAACGCCACCCTAGGGGCAGAGGGGGTCCTCAGAACCAGGGCAACAGGGAGTCTCTTCCTGAGAAGCCCTTTCAGCATCCCTGAGGTGTTGCCCGACTGTCCACCCTTGGAGGCAGTCGGGGGAAGGATTTCGCTGTACCCAGTAGCCTGGCGTTCCCTTTCACAAGATATGTGGGTACAGTCGATCATATCCGAGGGTTACAAAATCCCCTTCGAAAGGTATCCCGTACCTCACCAATCCCTTCCAGACATCTCACCCGGTCAAAGGGATTTGGCAGAACAGGAGGTTACAAAGTTCCCAGAAAAAAGAGCCGTCCAGACTGTTCCGGCAGACCAAGTAGGATCCGGCGTCTACTCGAGATTCTTTTTGGTCCCCAAAAGGACGGGAGATTGGAGACCAATATTAGACCTAAGCAATCTAAACAGATTTGTCAAGAAGGCAAGATTCGGATGGTCACGCTTCAGTCCATTTTGCCCTTTCTGGGCAAGGACAACTGGATGTGCTCGATAGACCTTCAGGGCCGTACTATCACATAAAGATTCACAGGCGCTCCAGGAGGTTTCTCCGCTTTCGGCTAGGGACCAGTCATTATCAATTCAGAGCCCTGCCCTTTGGCCTCACTTCAGCCCCCAGAGTGTTTACCAAATGCATGGCAGTGGTCACAGCTCACCTGAGACGTCAAGGATTCCAGGTGTTTCCTTATTTGGACGACTGGCTCCTCTCCGCCACCACCAGGCGTCAGCTTCTTCAGTCCAGAGACTACACTCTGCAGCTTTGCAAAAGTTTGGGAATTTCAGTGAATTTCGAAAAATCTTCTCTGCGGCCTTGCCAATCTATCACCTTTATAGGCGCAGAATTAAACACCGTCAAGTTGTTAGCCAGACTAACAGATCAGAGAATTCTGGACATCCAAAAATACATTCGGATTTTATTGCAGAGCAGCAAAGTCAAAGCCAGATTGATACTAAATGTTCTAGGTCTTATGGCTGCGGCCATTGTTCTTCTACCACTGGCTCGCTTCCACATGCGTCTTCTGCAGTGGATGTTATTCACTCAGTGGTCGTTCCACAGTCTTCCGATGAGACACGAAATCTTAGTCACACAATCGTGCAGGACTCATCTGAACTGGTGGATATCTTCCCCTCTTCTTCATCAGGGCCGACCATTTGTTCCCCCTCCTCCGGTTGCCACAGTCACTACGGATGCCTCTCTGATCGGGTGGGGGGGGCATTATCAGGGCAGGATGGTCCACGGGACATGGCAACCCATAGAATACCATCTGCACATAAATGTCCTGGAGATGAGAGTGGTGCTTTTAACGTTGCAAGCCCTCAACGACTTTCTTCCCGTGGGGACTATTGCAGTGCAAACGGACAACATGTCCGTGGTCTGGTACATCAACAAGCAGGGCGGGACCAGGTCCTATCCGTTGTGTCAAGAAGCTCTCAGACTTTGGCAATGGGCAATCTTCTCTCATCGGTTTCTGATAGCAACGCACATCCCCGGCAGGTCCAACCTCTTGGCGGACAGGCTGAGCAGAGCCATTCTCATGCCTCACGAGTGGTCTCTCAATCAATCTATAGTGGACCAGATTTTTCTGAAGTGGGGCACACCTTGTTGCGATATTTTTGCTACACCCCAAAACAGCAAGTGCCCCGACTTCTTCACCCTCTTTCCCCTACCAGGCCAACCCCTGAGAGACTCTCTAATCCAGGATTGGCCCCGGGGACTTCTGTACGCTTTTCCTCCTTTTCCCTTGATTCCACAAGTCATTCAGAAAGCCACCGTTTTGAGGGCCAAGTTGATTCTCATTGCCCCTTATTGGCCTCGACAAATTTGGTTTCCGTCTCTGCATCGTCACCTCCTGGTGCAGCCTTGGCATCTGGACCCAGTTCCAGATCTTTTGATCCACCTGTCGGGTCAACAGCACCGGGCCATTCATTCTCTCAACCTCACTGCTTGGTTGCTCCACTTCCTTCCCTAGCCAGGCTTCCTATGATCTCTGATCCTGTCAGAGATATCTTAGTAGCTTCCTTAAAGTCGTCCACCAGAACCGTTTATGCTAGCAAGTGGCGACGTTTTTCCCTTTGGGCAAACTCCAGACATATTGATCCCTTTACTGCTCCTGTGCATTCTGTTTTAGATTTCCTGGCTGAAGTTTTTCAGTCAGGATCTTCCTCATCTACAGTCAAAGTTCAACTGGCAGCTATTTCCAAGTATCATGTTGGCTTACAAGATCATAACATTATGTCACATAGACTATGCAAAGCCTTTCTGAGAGGAGTTTTTCTCCTGAAGCCGCCAATAAAACATCCTCCTCCACAATGGGATCTGAATTTAATGTTAGCATCCTTGATTTTACCACCCTTCGAACCGTCTGCTTCATGTTCCTTGAAGTTATTGACATGGAAAACTATATTTTTACTGGCTGTCACTTCAGCAAGAAGGGTTTCAGATTCAAGCTCTCTGCATCCGTTCCCTTACTTGGTTTTTCACAAGGACAGGGTATCCTTGAGAACAAATCCGTCCTTTCTCCCCAAAGTTGTTTCTCAAACTAATATTAATCAATCTATAGATTTACCAGTCTTTTTCCCTAATTATTCTGTCAGAGCTGAACAAAAGCTTCATTTTTTGGATGTCCATCGTCGGCTCAGGTACTATTTGCATAGAACTAAACAATTCAGGAAATCAGACCAATTATTTGTCTCCTATGCAGAAAACAGGAAAGGTCTCCCAGTATCAAAAGTGACCTTATCCAGATGGTTGTCTTCCACCATTTCTTACGTGTATTCGCTCAGAGGCAAGCAACTACCTTCTAAACCGAAAGCACACTCAACCAGAAGTCTATCCACTTCTGCAGCCTTTCAGGATAGACTACCCATTGATACCATTTGTGCAGCAGCTACTTGGGCCACTCCTCATACCTTTGTCTCTCATTACAAATTAGATTTGGCCTCCAGGGACAGGGACAGTTTTGGTTCCACAGTTCTCAAGAGTCTGTTCCATTGAGCCACCCGGGACACAGGTGCTAGGGACGCGGTCCCATCCAACAAGAATGAAGGCGAGATTGACAACTTAACATTTAGAAGTTATGTACCTACCATAACGTTCCATGTTAGTTGTCTTCTCTCGCCTTCTTTCTTGCGTCCCTCCCTCCTTCCCCCTGGCCTGGACAGATCTTGAAGAGTTTCCTCTTCTCAGGTTGTTCCCTCCTGAGTCTTCAATAGAGGAGTCCTTTGTTATGAACTTGTTTTTCCTAGTTCTACTAGGTTAGTCCTTAGCAGGGTATTTTAGCTACCAAACGAGATCTGAGGTAGTCCCTCCTTGCATCATGGGATATAGGGTTGCCTCGAGCTGGTAAAAGGAGTTCTCAAGCTAAGCAAGTGCCGAGTGGGAGCCGAGGATCAGCTCCGAACCCATCCAGCAAGAAAGAAGGCGAGAGAAGACAACTAACATGGAACGTTATGGCAGGTACATAACTTCTAATTCTTGAAGCCAGAAGACCCAGTACAAGAAAATCCTATGCTGATAAGTGGAAAAGGTTCTGCTCATGGATTCATTCTAAAGGACAGGACACAACACTGCCCTCTCTGCCTCTTATCCTGGATTACTTAGCAGATCTACTCCACAAAGGCCTGTCCTTTTCCTCCATTAAGGTACATGCCACAGCCATTTCTGCTCATTGCAACATTGAGCCACCTCACCCTCTTATCAAACAGTTCCTGAGAGAGGCAAACAACTTAAGGCCACCAAGGAGAGCACCCACCCCTACTTGGGACCTTAACTTTGTACTGGATAAGCTCACACTTCCCCCCTTTGAACCTGCTGCATCAGCAGAGTTAAAATTCCTCTCTTGGAAAACAGCCTTGCTTCTAGCCATCTCTTCAGCTAAAAGTGTGTCTGAGCTACAAGCACTCATGGCTGTGGGAACCCTTCATTATTTTCCATGCTGACAGGGTTTCCCTCGGGACTAACCCTTCCTTTATGGCTAAAGTGGTGTCCAGTGTGGCTCTCAATCAATTCATCCACTTGCCAACCAACTTCCCTAATTCTCAAAGATCCTGCACTCCTTGGACATGCACAGACAGCTCAGATTCTACCTTGATAGGACTAAGCCCTTCAGAAAATCTGACCAGTTACTAGTCAGCTTTGCAACAGGAAAAAAGGGCAAGGCCATTTCAAAACAAACCATTTCCAAATGGATAGCACACTGCATCCATTTCTGCTTACAAGCACCATGGGAAACCAACCCCTCAGGGTCAGAACTCATTCTACTAGGGCAACATCTACCTCTACAGCATTTCTCAGGGGAGTCCCTACCAGGGATGTCCTGGAGGCTGCTACCTGAAGTTGTGTACACACCTTCACCAAGCATTATCACCTGCCTATCTTTTCCAAATCCAGGGCAGGAGTTGCTACAGCAGTCCTGCAAGGCATACTAGCCAGCCCTATCTCTTCTTGACTGCCTCCACCCTTCTTCAACTTTGGGAATCCACCCAAGTGCAATGACTGCAGCAGTGAAACACGAAGAACAGAGTACAGTTGTGTACACTTATCATAAATGTAGATGTTCGAGTGTATTCACTGTTGCAGTCCTGGTTTCCCTCCCGCCCCCTGGTTTTCTCTCTCTCCCCTATCTATGGCTATTACTAACCCCTTCTGGGGTATTGGTGTTGGTATTTATTTTTTACTGGTGGTATTTTCCCCAACATAACTTAGCTCCCTATTTGGGGGGCTCCTGACATTTGGGGCAAGAAAAACTGATGTAATGGCGTCGGCTGCCTGTTTTTATACCCCTGATGACCTGACGTCAGTCCTGGAGCGACAGCATCCGATGAAGAAATACTAAGTTTCTGCTATTCGGGCCGACTGAGGGCTACCTGCAGGCAGATAACCCAAGTGTGATGACTGCAGATCTACATTTATGGTAAGTGTACACAACTGTACTTTCAGATGTAGTATCAAAATAGTCTACGTAATCTAAATAAAATACTGAAATGATGGTGGGAGATAAGGAAGGTTTTAAATATGGAAAGCCATCTTATTTCAAGCTCTGGCTGTAATGGAGAAAAAGCATCAAAGAAAGATCTTTGAATATGAGTTAGTCAGCAATATAGCCAGCGACAGTTTCTAGCTAAAATTGTTTATATTTTGTTTCATTGACTTCAGCACCAGTAATATTGGCTTGTAAGAGTGTGTGTGTGGTGTGTGTGTGTTTGTGGATCTACTTTACATGGTCGACATTTCAGAAAGTCGACTTTCATATGGCCGAGACCATATGCTTGACTTTCAGAATGCCGACTATGTAAAGTAAACATAAACACACAACAAACACTTATCTTATCTTAAACTGTTAGCAGGGGGGGCTCTGCCCCCTACACCCATCATAACTTAAATATACCAACTCTGAGATCGCACTATAGTGCGGAAGTGGGAAATTTTCCCATTCCACACTGTGCGGAGATAGCTGTTCCCCATGGTCGGATTTTCAAAAGTCGATCATATGGTCTCGGCCATATGAAAGTCGACTTTATGAAAAGTCGACCATGTGAAGGGAACCCATATATATGTAAAATGTGTGTGTTTTTTTATGGGAGGTATAGAAATGTGTGATGAGAGTAGGAGCAGCAGCGCAAGTCCAGCATTAGCCTCACCAAAGGGTGATATTTGACTGCTGCAGACAACTAGCTGTGTAATAAGGGACAATTAAAATTTACTTATTTTTATTTTATTTTACATCCAGGAGTGTCCACTGGGCTGGAGTGAGCCCATTTTTAGTGGAGGCCTGGGGAGAAAAGCTCCAAATAGACATTAACAAATAATCAGAAAATCTTTTTCTTTACAACAAATAAACAGAAAATATTGTTCTTTACAACAGGTTCAGACATACAGTTAGGTTACAGATTGAGGTTATAAAACATAATATGGTTAAAGCAAATTAAAAAATGCAGGCATTGTGTATTTTTGAAGTTGTAGCTGCTGGTAGTCCTGAGTTTCAAAGATTTAAAGTTGTGATGAGTACTGCACCCAGCTTATATTCTTATAAACAGTACAGTACAAAATATGTGT
The DNA here is from genome assembly GCF_019279795.1 of Protopterus annectens. Classification (NCBI taxonomy): domain Eukaryota; kingdom Metazoa; phylum Chordata; order Ceratodontiformes; family Protopteridae; genus Protopterus; species Protopterus annectens. The sequence goes on along the minus strand of NC_056751.1, from coordinate 258,864,370 downwards.
TTATAAATGAATTTTCACTTACACAGAACAATTCCAGCTGACATTTCCATTCATTAACTAAAACTAAGTGGGTCTGTGTTAATCCTTTCTTCTTCCTGCCACTTCATTGGCATGGCACCTTAAGTCCACAATTCACCTTGCAGTAAGCCTGCCCTGCAACTCCACACAGCTTTTTTGATTTGAGTATATCTAGGCAACATAGGTCATCTGAACAGTAGGTGCTTGCTGGTAACACAGTATCATGTCTCATTCCAGAGGTGACTTCACTAAGTGAACTAACGTGGGGCATTCTGGCTCACTGTTCGTCTTGCACTTCCTCTCGTACCAGTTTGCCATAGGTGACTCTACCAGGAGCATAAAGCTTCAGGTCAGAAAACTTGGTTCTAGTGATGAAAGTGGCGCACAAGTATCTCCACCACAATAAAGTTACAATCCCATGAGAGGCATTGCTAGAATAAGATGGTGGAACCTGTTTCAGGGGGAAGAGACAACTGCAATGGTTAGTCCATTCCACTGTATCAAGGCTGTAGGAATGGTTGAAATCTATCTAAATGATGATGATGGGGTTTCAAGTTTAGCATGCCTTTTTAACTGAGGGAGTGCCTCTGGACTGGCAAAGTAGTAATTCCCGTTTTCAAAAAGGTGGGCAGGAAAATATGTCCCATTAAGGGAGGGGGATCACACTTCAAAGCCTCTCTGTAATATCATATGCCCAGATGCCTGAAAGGAGACTTACTCCAATAATTGAGTCTTTGACGTGTGGAACATTATGGCTGTGGAACAGATGATTAAATTTTTGTATTTGCAGAGATATTGGTGGCATTACTGGAATTCACTATTGTCCACATGTGATTTACAGCCTTGGAGAAGGTGTAAGACCAGCTGCTTGGAATGTTTCTCTACAGCAGCAGCATCATATGGTCTCGGTACAATTGCTTTGTGCATTGTAGCCCATGCTTTTGAGGAATGAGAGTTGTTTGCAGGGCAGGGTCAAAGGTGTCTTATCTCTGTTCCCATATTTTATATTCATGGACACAGTATCAAACTGCATCCAAAATTTCAACAATATCCATTATACAGGCTGCATCTTTGCTGTTTGCAGGTGATTATACCCTATCAGCCTCAAGTGACTATGATCTCTAACTTGCATTGGAGCAGTTGCCTACTCACTGTAATGTAGTTAGGATAAAAGTCAGCAACTTCACATTAGAGGTCATAGTTCTCCAGTAGAGGAGAGTGAATTACTTTCCTCAAATGAGTGCGTGTCAGTTACCGCTGGTGGAAGAGTTTAAGTATCTTGGGGTCTTGTTTGTGTGTTGAGAGTAGGCAGGTCAGGAGATGGATCAGTGAACTAGTTTAACAGTGACATTTCTTCAGGCAGTGTACTAGACTGTGTAGTGGAAGCAGGAGCGGAGTCGTATGGTGAAGCTCTCTGTTTACTCAGCTCGTGTCCTCTTCCTTAGCTATGATTGTGAGCTTTCGGTAGTGATCAAATTGAGTAAGTTATGGAAACAGCAGTAATAATTTTTTTTCTTCACTTGTTAGAGTGGATTATTTTCTATGATATTGAGAGGAGCCTCTCTGCCTTGAAGGACCTGTAAGTGCAGTCACCTCTCCCCTCTTGTTGTGAGATGTAAGTTGAGATGATTTTTGGCATATTGTGGAGATGACCCTGGCTGCTTTGCTTAGGAGGAGTACCTGGCATAGTCTATTGAGAGAACTCCCCAGAGCAGACCTAGGACACTGTGAAGAGACTATATGTATCAGTTTGCTTTATTTGGGGAGTACCTTAACATCCCACAGGAGGAACCCTATACTGTGTCTCTTTACGGCTACCCTGCTCAATTTACTGCAACTATGACCTTCAGAACAAGTAGTTTAGAACAGGAAGATGCTGATGTGAAGTTCTTCTATCTCGCCATTCATTCTTACAGATAGATTCAAAGCCGATCCTCTTCTCCGAGTCGACCAACTACAAAGATCGAGGTCTTCAGACAGCTCGAGGCCAAGTCCCTATCCCATGATGCACCTTGAGTTACCTCAGATCTAGTTTGCCGCTGCAACAGATCGGAGGTTTCCTCACAGCTCAGGCCAGTATAATATTTTTTCTAGAAAAAATTTCTCATAACTTTACAAATTTATAACTTTATAGCTTTAATATCTTGTTAAACTAGTGTTAGCTTTAATAGTGGTAGTTATAGTCCTTTTGGCCGTCGTTTATAAAGGCCTTCAATGTCTCCCTTCCCTTTTTTGTGTGCCTTTTTATAGACTAGAATAACATTTTAATAGTTTAGAAGTGTGTTTTAGCAGACATTTATAGTCTTTAGAGTGTGTTTATACTAAAATATAGGTCATATTTAACTTTAGAATACAACAGCACCGGTGAGCTGGATCACCAAAACGGATGCACAATAAATGAAATCCGAATATAAAAAGTAACAAACTTCTTTAATAAGCCGTGGTGATATGACAAACATTAAGCGCTTTCATCCACTACATGTGGACTTCTTCAGAATGCCATTTTACACAACATACAATATATTTAAAAACTTTTTGGCGCCAAACTCCGCCTTGTTACCATTTATAATTTAAAGTAACACTCCTTCTAAATAAAAACATATATACTTAATAAGGCTGTTTGACCTAAACTTATATAGTCTAAAATCGTACTTAAAATATCTGATTGTCTTGTTTTTTGCTGCCTAATCCTTATTTCTTTAAAAAAAAATATGTGTATATATATATATATATATATATATATATATATAGATATATAGATATATGTTACAATGTGTAAATATATAATATATACGTATGTATAAATATATCTAAGGTATTGTGAATAAATGTAGTTGTATATAAATGAATTTAGTATACATCTTAACATACTATGTAAATTCCTAATATAGATGTTATGCACCACTGTAAAATAATACTGTGTGCTCATTCACCATATACTGTCTTTAGTACAAGAAGCTTACAATAAATTGCCTTGTTGGCAATCATAATAAATAATTAATACTAACGCAATTCTGATATTGGTTTAATAGATATGAAGTCATTGAGTCCTGGTGTCCTTCCTGCGTCTGTTATAATTTGCCATGCTGTCTCTTTCTTATTCAGTAATGCTCTAAAATTTCCCTCTCTCGAATCTATTTTTAACTGGTCTATAATACCAAATTTGAAATAGTGAGTGTCTCCCCTATCAAAAATATGCCTACTTAATGCATTATTCATGTCCTTGGTCCTTATACAGTACAGGTAGTCATAAATCCACTTTTTAAATTGGCGTTCTGTTTTTCCTATATAAAAAGCAGCGCATGACATGCATTTGGCTAAATATATAATATTTTTGGTGTTACAATTACCCTGTTTGAACCTTATAGTGGTTCTATTAACATTGTCCAATACCAGACTACTTGTCTCCAATATGGCATGGCATTGGTTACATGAACCACATTTTTTGTACATCTCTCTATACTGTTGTGGGTAGTAGTTGACTGTCCTATTTCTAACTTCTTTTTTAAATTAAGTCCAGTTTTATATACAAAAGTAGGGGTTTCTCCCACAATATTACCAAGGTCTTCATCCACCATCAACATATTCCAATTTCTTCTCAATATAATTTTAATGCTTTCTACGTATGGGGAATACTCTAATATACAGGCCTTACCAAACTTAGGTGTATCTGCAAGTACTTTACTATTGCTATTTTTGTCGAATTCTCTTCCTAATAATGGGGGATATATTTTACCCCATTCGTTCTTAACATATCTGGAGATATTATCCAACATATTACTGGGGTATCCCCGAGCTTTAAAAAGTTGACATATATAGTAAATTTCTCTCTCCATTTCCTTATGTTGAGATGTCATACGGGCTGCTCGTATACATTAACCTTTAAAAATGTTTTTCATTGTACCCCTTGGATGACAACTAGTAAATTCCAAATAACTAGTGGAAAATGTATTTTTCCAGTGTATATTTAAATCCTGTATCTATAGTGGAGATATATGTATCCAGATATGCAATACCTTTGTCATTACAATTATGTGTGAATTTCAAAAATGAATTTGATGTATTCAAAAATTCTATAAGTGGGGCGACACTATCACTGTCACCTGCCCATAAAACAAACATGTCATCTAAAAATCTTGAATAATAAATGACTTGTTTGCAATAGAGGAGTCTAGTAGCCGGCACTCAGTTACAGGGAACAAGCAACAGTAGATGTCCAAACGTTGCTAGAAAAACGAGTCATCCAACCAGTCCCAGCAGACCAGATAGGATCCAGAACTTACTCTAGATTCTTTTTAGTTCCAAAAAAGACAGGGGACTGGAGACCTATTTTGGACCTCAGCAGACAAAACAGATCTGTCAAGAAGGAGAAGTTCCAGATGGTCACGCTACAGTCGATACTTCCCTTCTTAGAGAAAGACCATTGGATGTGCTCGATGGATCTGCAGGATGCGTACTACCACATAAAAATGGCCAGACCATCCAGGGATCATCTGCGCTTCTGGCTGGGAGCCAGTCATTACCAGTTTCGAGCCCTGCCCTTTGGTCTCACTACAGGCCCCAGAGTGTTCAAATGTATGGCAGTGGTCACGACTCACCTGAGGAATTTGGGATTCCAGGTGTTTCTGTACTTAGACAATTGGCTCCTCACCGCCACCACCAGGCATCAGCTGATACAGGCCAGGGACACCACACTTACTTTCTGCAATCAACTGGGTATTACCATAAACTCAGAAAAGTCTGCCTTGTTGCCATCGCAGCATACTGTTTTTATCGGAGCAGAATTGGACACCACCACCACCACTTTAAAACTTCCATCAGAAAGGATATCAGTACTTCGTCAGAAAATTCAGAATGTCATATCCAGAGACAAGGTGCCAGCCTCAGAAGTGCTAAAATTGTTGGGGACGATGGCATCTGTAATAATAGCGATTTCATTGGGTCGTATGCACATGCAAATTCTTCAATGGCTTCTGTTCCCGCAATGGTCTTAACAAGAGCTCCCAATGTCACATCTCATTTTTCTAACAAACACATGCAAAAAGGATCATCGGTGGTGGTTGATCTCTCTGCAAGTAATGATAGTTTGTCCTTTTATCCTGCCCCCACCATCGGCCATGGGTGACCATGGACGCTTCCCTGATCGAGTGGGGGGGGGTGGCATTTTCAGGGAAGAATAGCCCAAGGCACATGGACCAAACAAGAGAAAAATCTGCATATCAATGTCTTGGAGATGAGAGTGGTACTTGTTGGCGTTGCAGTACTTTCAGGACTCTCTCCCTCTGGGTACAATTGCGATTCAGACAGACAACATGTCGGTGGTCTGGTACTTAAACAAACAAGGAGGAACCAGGTCCTATCCCCTTTGTCGAGAGGCCCTAAGAGTATGACAGTGGGCTACATCCATACAGTGCTTTCTGATAGCAACACACATCCCGGGGAAATCTACGTGATTGTAGACAAACTGAACAGGGCAATTTTGTTGCCTCACGAGTGGTCCCTCAAACAAGAAATAGCAGAAAGAATATTCTGCAAATGGGGCCAGCCTTGTTGCAATCTCTTTGCATCCCCCATGAGCACAAAATGCAGAAGCTACTTTGCCCCGATTCCCCCTCTGGGAGATTCCCCAAAGGACTCACTCATACACGATTGGCCTCTGGGTCTCCTTTATGCATTCCCACCAATTCCCCTGATACCCAAAGTATTACAGAAAGCCAAAGCCATGGGAAGGACCATCATTCTAATAGCCTGTCATTGGCCTTGTCATTCCCCTTCCTTCAACCTCATCTGTTGGAAGAGCCTTAGATTCTGAACCCAGTTCCAGACCTTCTGATGCACTCATCAGGGGCTCTTCATCCTTCCCTTCAGTCCCTAAAATTGACAGCTTAGCTGCTCCAATTCCCAACATAGCAGGTTCCATAACCTTTCAAATGAAACACAACATATCTTAATATCTTCTCATAAATCCTCTACTAGGAAGTTGTACCTCAGCAAATGGAAGAGATTTTCCATATGGGCTTCTCAGAATAACATTGACCCTTACCAAGCCTCTATTTCCTCTATACTAGAATTTTTGACTATGCTTTTCAACAAAGTAGTGGTGGCAGCTACAATTTGTGTACAGCTTGCTGCCATCTCTAATTTTAATCTTGGCACTGAAGGCTTTAACATAATGTCATACAAGCTCTCTAAAGCCTTTCTCAAATGGACTTTCCACCTTAGACCACCAGTTAAATCCCCTTATATCCCCGGAACCTAAATTTTATGTTCTCTCGCATTATTCTCCCACCTTTTGAGCCAGCTTCGTCATGCAATTTGAATTTTTTGTCTTGGAAGACTATCTTTTTAGTAGCCATCACGTCTGCTCGAAGAGTCTCATAAGTACAAGCCTTTTCCGTAAAACCTCCGCATTTGGTTTTTCATGCTGACAGAGTTTCACTGCAAACAAATCCTTCATTCTTACCTAAAGTTTGTACTGAAGCTAACCTTAACCAAATTAGATTTACCAGTATTTTTACCTAAACACACCAACAATTTGGAGTATATGCTGCACAAACTTGATGTTCACAGACAGCTCAGATTTTACCTAGATAGAACCAAGGAATTCAGAAGATCCGAACAACTTTTTGTTTCTTTTTCAGATTCCAGAAAAGGTATGCCTGTGGCAAAAACAACCCTATCAAAATGGTTATCTGATTGCATCACTTTCACTTACACAGCTGCCAATTTACCTCTACAACAAAAGATTAAGGCTCATTCTACCAGAGCTGTGTCCACATCTTCTGCCTTTTTCAGCTAGGCTACCAATAGACAATATTTGTGCAACAGCCACTTAGTCAAAGTCTCATACTTTTATCACTCATTACAAACTCGATAGGACCTCCAGGGACAGGGCCTCCTTTGGTTCTACTGTCCTGAGAAACGTACTCCCTTGAGCCACCCGAGAACGATGGTGCTTGGGACGCTATCCATCTATAAGAATGAATGGCATGATAGAACAACTTCACATAAAGAACACCATAACATTCCATGTGAGTTGTTCATCTCGCCTTCATTCTTGCTTCCCACCCTCCTACCTCCTCCAGGTTTTTGTTGAGGACTGAGATTCTAGTTTTATCATGGTTGCTTTCTCTTCCTACGGTTTTTACCTTAAAAAGTGACAGAATGGCATATGGTATTACTAGAGGCAGCAAACAAGATCTGAGGTAACTCAAGGTGCATCGTGGGATAGGAACTTGTCCTCGAGTTCTTTGAAGAACTCAAGCTTTGTAGTTGGCCGACTCGGAGCAGAGGATCAGCTCCGAACCCATCTGTAAGAATGAAGGCGAGATGAACAACTCACATGGAACTTTATGGTGAGTACATAACTTTTTTTATTTCATAGCAGTGTTTTCTCATTAACATCTCTTATAGAAGCATGATAGTGTGCATTTCTTGTCACACTTGTGAAAGATGGTCTTGTTGCAGTATTTTTTGTAGAAAACTTGTCTTACACATCTAGTTTGTAATAGCCTGCATGTAGCATACTAGACGGAGCTTTGTATTGACCATTGCCTGTTATTTCAACATCTGTTATATTAATAATGATACACTAGTTTGGCAGTGTGTGAGTTCATGTCTCAGTGCTTATCAAAATAGATGTTTTTTTTGTGCGTCTCAAATGATCTGCCGTCCTTTAATACATTGTGTTCCAGTTTTGTTTAGATATGGTAAATATGCATTTTAAGTGATGATTCACTGAATGTAAACATTACCAGAGGCAAAGGAAAGTTATATTTGCATTTTATTATGTTTTTGAATAGTAAGCCAACATTATTCTCATTGTTTTTATAAGGCCTTATTTCTGGCTTCATTCTCTACCATGTGGGCAGACCAGTCATCTAATGTAACAAGTTGCAGTTTTGTTTGCTTTTACATCATGTCTAACTTATCTTTTTAAACATTTTTGGGAGTTTTGCCCACTGGAATCATTGTATTCTGTCTTTAGACTAATACAGAAGAATCAAGAAACCGCATAGCTGATAGTATTAGGTTTGCATGTAAATGTGTGATTTGTGTACATAAATGTGTGAAATCTTGTGAAAGCCATGGACGAAAAGCTGCAGATATGAGCTCCTTAACCTTCCGGTTTGTATTTGGTTGTCTTGACAAACGTTCATAATTTTTGCGTGTTCTTGAATATGACCTATTCAAGTAAATGATGAGGTAGGACACAATTTTTAATATGATAACTATGCAGTTGTCTGTGTGTGTGTAGTGATGAGCACTGCATGGCTGTAGTAGGAGTTTTATATATATTTTGTATTTTTCATACTGTTGCACAGCCTTTGCCAGTTATCAGATGTCTTTCCTGTGTCACATTTCAGCATCACTTGAGGAACTCTGATCTGAATACTAGTGCTTTCAGTCCAGACTGGTATTAGAGTATACAGTGATGCTTCCTTCAAATTTTGTGATGGCTTGACCTTATTACTTTCCTCTTTGCTTGATGTTTCGATATTTCTATGAAGTCCCACTTTTTCTATGCTACTAACAAGAAACATCCTTTATGATCAAAAAAGCTAATTTGGAGTTAGACCAGTGATTGTATGAGAATCTGCCATTGTCTTTCTTACAAAGAGCTAATCTGGCCTTTCAGCCCCATACTACATGGATTTTCAGGTGTTAAATGGGAGGAACTTGTGTAGTCCTCATGAATACTACATTTGAATTGTTCATAGGTTCATAGATTAGTACTAAGCTAACTGCCCTTGTGAGCCATTTTAAGCCTAGCCAATTATCCCGTGTGAGACTCAAACCCTGCACCTTGTGTTTGTAAGGCAAACACCTTAACCATTAGGCCACCCTCCCAACCCATTGTGATTTAACAAGGTTGTTTTATGCAAGTTGTGTAGCCAGTACAATAGTTGTAGGTCTTTAGTGTCAATGTGTACTATTTTTTCCTTATTAGGAAGTGGCAGCACATTCATAAAAATGAAAAAACAGGCTAACATTTATTTATTTATTGCATTTGTTTACCGAGGAAGTACACTGGGACTAAAAGAGCCCATTTTCAGTGGAGGCCCGGGGAGAAAAGCTCAAACAAGAACATAGATACAGAAAATATTAAACATTGATTGGTACAAAAGTAGATACGTGTTACAGTGATCACAGTAATACATGCAGAATGTAGGCATAAAAGTGACATGAAATTAAAGATGTTCTTCATGTTTCACTGTTGCAGTCCTGGCTGGATTTTCTGCCATGAAATCCCTCAGTCGGCCCGACTACCAGAGAAAATTCTTTCCTGCTCCCAGGCTGGTGGACACCCTGACTGACATCAATACATTCCAGTATAAAGGTAGCTAGCCTGTGTCATATCATCAGTCTTTTCTTGCCGCAGAGCCTGAAGCTGTATTCGTGTGTCATTCAGTCTGCACCAGAGACAATTGTTGTCAGACAAGATAAGCAACCTGTTGGGGAAGTTTTTCTTTCCTTTGCTCATTTCACAGTAAATAACTGTCTCCATTGTGGCAAACAGATCCCACACAAAGACTTCCATTCCCTTAGTGTTACTTCCCTAGGCCCAGACCACGATGTCCACAGTTGTCTTTTCTGTGCATGTTTTAATACAAGGACCATTAGGCATAGGGCTGAATTTCTAACAAAGTTCCTTAGCCAACAATGTGTCTTTCATCGTCTATGGCATCCTTCGGTAGTTCCGAATCTGAACTTCCTAAGTGCAGGAAAGAAAAGACAAAAGCTTAGGTCTTTGGATGATGGCCATTCACCACCTGCTTCTCTCTCCAGCTTGTGATTGTTGAGCAAAGTGAGGTGCTTATGCAACCCCCTTCTTTTTCTGTAGCTTTTCTGAGGAGCATACACCGCCTGGAGACTCTGCTACTAGAATTCGGTCCACTACAGTTCCGGTGCTAATTCAACACTTACGAGAGACAGACATCAGTTCATCAAATACCCTTAGGCTTAAGGCCTTAGCCATTCCAAGGAAAGTTTCTGCATCAAGACCTTCAGCTAGACTTTCTGGCTCCAATTCACAGGGGTCCCAGCAGGATTTAATTAAACTAGCCGAGAACTGGATCTCCATTCCATTGTCAGAGCAAGACAAGCTCCAGGGGCTACTTCCCTTGAGAAAAGGTAAAGAGATGCTCCCTACAGAAATTTACCAGGATCCCCCTCCTTTTTGAGGAAGACAATAACCTTGGGGACACTCTGTCTGAGGAAGGCCCCTCCTATACATCATATGAGGAATCTGACGCTGAGGAAATCCTCCCTTCTGTTTCTCCCCCTGAGGATTCCACCTTTAGAGAGACCCTCCATGCCATGAGGTAACATTTTCAGTGGGAGGCTCAAGATTACCCACAAAGTAAAGAATTAGGTAGCTCCTGGACTTGCCTGAGCACAAGCCACTAGGTATCATCCCATTCTGAAAGTAGTGAAGGATGTCTTCCAGGAATTCTCCTTAAAATCTGACTGCCTTCCACCTAGCCCACATAAACCAGATAGGTTTTACAGGGTTCAGGATTTCCATAAGTACCTGTACAAAAAACATACTGCTGACCAAGAAGTGATACCTCCAGGACCTAAAGGAGCCAGAGCCAGCTTATCCAGAAATCTGCCTCCCCACAGATAGTTGGTCCCTTGACAGGTTTGGCAAAAAAAGTGTATACATCTGCCAGTCTTACCATGAGGGCTCTAAACTGCCAATTTCATATGATTAAGTATCAACAGACTATCCTCGAGTAGCTCAAACAAAAGGTTTCTACCCTTGAAGATAAAAACCTTTCCAAGAAATTGTCTGATTTTTGTCATTTCAGTCATAGCTGGCCTTAGGCATAGGCCAACTAGGCAGCTGCCTTTGGGTGTTGCTCTAGTAGGGGTGCTTTTCCAGTATTTATTTGGTGTAGGTAGACCAGGATGGGGGCAGTGGGTGGTGGGGTGGGGAGCACTGTGGAGCCCTTTTGCCTAGGGCACCAGTTGACCTAAGGCCGCTCCTGATTCCAGTGTTCAGGTAGCCAGACATTTTGGTTATGATGCCATGGAAGTATCTTGCAGAGCTGCTGTAACTGGATCTGTTGTTAGAAGGCATGATTGGCTCTGAGAATAAACTCTTCCGGACCATGTTAAGTCTAACCTGTTGGATGCCCCTGGACAAAGATGTTCTATTTGGACTCAAGGCAGAAGTACTTAAGAAGATGAAGGATAAGGCAAAGTCAATGTAGACAGTAAAATATTTCCTCCAGGTACAACTTCCCAGGTGTATTAGAAATTTTCCTGCCAAGCATTCATCCTTTCCCTCCCAGCCTAGGAGTAGGCAGAGGAAACCCCAAAGGGATAGGCCACACATACAGAGGCAACAGCTGTAAAGAGGCTGAGAGTAAACTTCAGAAGCCCTCAGACAAGGGAGTTTTAGACCCCAAGCCACATCCAAAGAACAACAGTGACTCAACCACCCCACCACCACCCTTCTCCCAAAGCTGGGAGGAAGGCTGTCTATTCATATGTACCTGGACCCCTCATTACCCCAGACAGGTGGGTTCTGGACATTATTGCAAATGGCTACAAACTCGCTTTCAAAGAGCATTTAAAATACTTAGGTTATCCAGATGTTCCCTAAAATCAAAAAGCAGAGGCTCTCGCTCAAATCCAAATTATGTGCACACAAGGAGCAGTAGAACCGATCGCTGCAGCTTAGCATGGAAAATGATTCTATTCCAGCCTCTTCCTGGCCCTCAGAATGGAAGGTTCTTGGCACCCTATTTGGATCTGTCCAGTCCCCTGGTGCCAAAGTTCAAAATGTTAACACTTCAACAGCTACTGCCAATGATCCCCCCCCCCCCCCCGGGTCTTTATGGTCTCTCTAGACCTAAAAGATGCTTTCCTGCACATTCCTATTCAGGAGTCTCACAGAAGATTTCTTCACTTTAGGGCAGGTTCCAGTCATTATCAATTTTCTGCACTGCCCTTTGGCTTATTTACCACACCAAGAGTGCTCACAGAGTGTCTGGCACCAGCAGTAGGCTTCTGCAGGACCAGGGAGATCCAGATTTCTCTGTACCTAGATGACTGCCTCATAGAGTCCACAGATCAGACAAAACTACTCAAGGACCTCAAATTCATCGAGGACCTCTCTCTTCCCTGGGGTTCACAGTCAACCTTCAGAAATCCAACATTTCACCACACCAAAAGATTGTTTTCCTGGGGGCCCTTCTAAATTCCTTACTCCAAAAGGAATTTCTTCCTCCAGAGAAAGTGTCCTTTCTGACGGATTATTTCCACAGGATCCAACTGAGAGATTGCATCTCAGCAATGGAATTCCTACAAGCTCTGGGATACATGACTTCATGTTTCCTCATGCTTCCCCTTGCCAGGCTACAGTGGTACTTCAAGATAGTATGGTGCCAGAGCTCACAGTCCCTAGAGAGACATATTCCTTGATCCCTTGCCTCGAACAAGAGTTCGCATGGTAGGCACAGGATTGCTCCCAGAATCAGGGCCGCCCCTTCAAATTCTTCTCACAGTGTCAAACCCTAACCACAGACACCTCTGAAGCAGTCTGGAGGGCTCACTTCCAGAACCTCTGAACCCAGGGGGAAGTGTGATTTCAACTTCAGGACAGACACATCAGTTGGAATGAACTCATGGCAATACTAAAGGGTGTGATAGCCTTCAAGGAAATATGGACATCAGGTGTTCTGCTAATAAAGACGAACAATACCACAGTAATGTGGTAAATAGACAAGGAGGGACACATTCTTAGTCCCTGTACTGTCTAGCAATGCAAATCTGGGAAACAGCACATTCCATGGGGTTGCACCTCATAGCACAATACTTCCCAGAAGTTCCAAATACTCTGGGAGATCTGATCAGAAATCTGATGGACCCCCCACTAGTGGGATCCACATCCAGAGATTTTTCTAATCATAACCCAAACTTGGGGAGTTCCACAGGTGGATCTCTTTGCATCCAAGGAGAATGCACACCTACAAAAATTCTGCACCAGGAACAGACGGGAGACAGCCTGGAAAATAGTTGTCTTCTCTTTCCAGTGGACTCAACTCTTCATTTATGTATTCCCCTTCTACCTCGTGCCCTTCTCAAAATGAGGGAAGAGGGCCCAAGAGCAATTCTGATAGCTCCATATTGGCCCAGGCAGCATCAGTATCCCCTGCTTCTCGAGCTCACCATCCAGGCTCCCCATGGCTATTACCTCAGAGGGCAGATCTCCTCACCCAGAATGAGGGAAACATTGTCCATCCCAACCTGCAGACCCTCAGCCTTGCAGCTTGGATGATCCTGCAACACCCATCAGTGGTGCCACCCTAAGTAAAATGTGCTAGACATCTTCAAAGAATCTAGAAGGCCTAGCACTAGGAAATCTTACTCGACTAAGTGGAAAAGGTTCTCTGTGTGGTGCATAGATCACCACCTAGATCCTCAGTCAGCACATATTTCCAACATCTTGGAATACCTGACTGGGTTGCTGAATCAGGGACTATTTCATTCATCCATTAAAGTCCATGCTTCTGCCATCTCTTCATACATGCCTTCTCACCCTCTTGTCTTCTGACATCCACTCTCAAGACAATTTCATAGGGGAGTAATTCACATTAGACTCCCCAGAAGGAAATCTACTCCTCCATGATACCTTAAGTTTGTGCTAGCAAAGCTGACCTTGCCCCCTTTTGAGCCAGCAGCTTCTGCTGACTTAAAGTTTGACATGGAAAACAGCACTGCTTCTGGCTATCACTTCAAGTCATGAGGGTTTGAGTTGCAGGCCCTCATTGCAGTGGAACCTTTCCTGATCTTCCACAGGGATAGGATTTCTCTCAGAACCAACCCTTTCTTTATGCCCAAGGTGGTCACTGACATCTCTGAACTGGGCCATCCATCTCTCTTCCTTCTTTCCCAATCCTCAAAACAAAGTAGAGAGAATTCTGCATTCCTTGGATGTGCACAGACAGTTACGCTTCTATCTGGGCAGGACTAAAGCCTTGAGGAAGACTGAACAGCTGCTCATTACCCTTGCCCCTGGCTCAGAAGGCAAGCCAGCCTCTAAGCAAACTCTTTCCAAATAGATTTCCCATTGCATTTCCTTTTGTTACAGATCTCATGACAAAGTAACTCCAGTAGAGATTAAGTCGCACTTCAGCAGGGTAACAGCAACCTCTGTTGCCTTCATTAAGGGTGTCCCCACCAAGGACATTGTGAAAGCTGCCACCTGGTCCCCAGTGCATACCTTCACCAAGCACTACTACTTGGCATCATTCTCCAAGTCTAGAGCAGGCTTTGCTACTGCTGTCCAGCAGGGCATTCTCTCTTCTCCTTGGGGTCCTTCCTACCTCCTTTCAGCTTTGGGAATCTTTCCAATAGTCAGGACTGCAACAGTGAAACATGAAGAACATAGTACAGATGTGTACACTTACCATAAATGTAGGCGATCGAGTGTATTCCCTGTTGCAGTCTTCTTCCCTCCCCCCTGCCCCCTCTTAGCCAACTGTGTAGGCTTCTTTCTGTCCTTTTACAACTCAGCCAAGGGACACCTTCCTGGACTTCCTTCCTCTGTCAGGTTCTCCATTGGATATCTTCTGTCTTCCTAGGGTTCCACCTAGTTGAGGGCAAGAAAATACATATCATGACGCAGGCTGGTTACCTTTATACCCCAATGTACTGATGTTTGTCGTCCGCCAGCCTGGGAAGCTGGAAGGAATTTTGTCTGGTAGTTAGGCTGGCTAAGGGCTTTCACGGCAGGAAATCCCAATAGTCAGGACTGGAACAGTGAATACGCTCAAGCATCTACATTTATGGCAAATGTACACAGCTGTACTTTCTTGTGTAATTTAATTTGGGGAAAGAACGATCTTCATGGCTGTTGAATTAGCTTACGATTATGCTGTTTTTATGCCTTTGATTGTGGCATCACACACCCTACTTATCTACTCTCTATTTTCTTAATGCTGAAACATTTTTCAAGTGGTTCACTAATGGTACAAGAGCTCATAGGTCAGCTATTTTGTGTTGCTTTTTGATCTCCTAATAGGAAGTGCACTTCCTTCAATTTCAGAATTCTAGAAATCATCTAAGGTGAAAACACTGTTGTCCTTTAATGTTTTTAATATAACACTTGTGTCGAAAACAAAAGGCTGCTTTTGAAGTTTAGAATAAGCAAAATGTGAAAAAAAATTCTGATTTTAAAGTAACTGGTGATGTCCTTCCATTTCACTGTTGCAGTATTCATTACACTAGGGATCCCCTGCCGGCTAGTATACCAAAGCCTTTAGGTAGCTTTAAGGTAGCCCTACATCATGAGTATGCTCCTCATATAGCGTAGGGTATAAAGGTGACATCCCCTCAGGACATCTTTGCCAACAGTCCGAACGCCATCTTTTGATCGTCTGAACACCCAATATTAAGTTGTCTATCTCGCCTTCGTTTCTTGCTTGTTGGGATCGGAGCCGACCCTTGGCTCCGACTCGGCCATCTTCTATAGCTCGAGAGCTGTTTACTGGCTCGAGGCTACCCCTTATCCCATGATGCCTAGCGCTAGCTACCCAGATCTCATTTGCCACTTCAGCTGTGAGGTTCGTTATTACTGGCTCAGGCTGTAGTAAGTTAGTTTAATACTTTTTCTAGCTATTTAGGGGATATTTCTGATATTTTTTGATAGTTTAGTCTTTTCAACATATTATTAACTAGCTTGTTGTAGTTTTTAGTGTATTTGAATTTTCTCTAAGAACTCATTTAAGTTAGAGAGTCCCCCCCCCCCCCCATTTTCCCTTCTTGTTGTAGCATTTTCTTTAGTTTAGTCTCCTTTAATTTATAGGTAGCCGTTTAAGTTAGAGGTTTCCTATTTAAAAAAAAAAAAAAAAAAAAAAGAACTTTTCACTGTAGTTTTTAGTGTTTATAGATTAGTGTTTATAGATTAGTCTTTATAGTTTTTTGTTGTTTGGGCCCTTGGCCAAAGTCTTTTCTGTAGAGATGTCTAAAGAATCCAAAGTATCTGGATTCAAGAAGTGTGACTCATGCTGTCAGAAAATGTCTCTGACAGATGGGCACACTTCTTGCGTCTATTGCTTTAGGCGCAGTGCACCTGCAGGACTCTTGTTTTGTATGCCACGCATTCAGCCCTAGGGTTCTGCAGGAGCGCAAAAATAAGTTGATTTTGAGGGGTCTCCTTAAGCCCCAAGATTCACCAGCAAAGGCTCAGTTGGCCAAATCTTCTAAATCGTCGGCTCCCAGCTCGGAGCCGTCATTGGTCCAGACATTACCAACTACCTCGATTCTGGCTGGAACGAAGGAGGCTGCTTCCCAGTCGGCTCCACCAGTATCGTCGGAGCCGTCTCGGACCCACAGGAGACAGAGGTCCCCGTCTTTAGAGTCGATGCATTCGGCCCCTCGGTCTCCCCTATTGCAAAGTGACCGCAGTCATAAATCTTCCCACTCCTCTCTGTCTTCTAGACTCTCAGACCACGACGTGGAGAGAGTGGTCAGTAGGTTGTTGAAATCGCAGGCACTAGCCAAAATGTTATCCAGCCCTCCTCAACAGGTGTCTGCTCCGTCCGCTTCAATCGATGTTCCTCCTCTGACTCCTCTGAGCTCGGAGCTGGAGTTTGTTGGGGTTCGAATCGTGGAACAGTCGGCACCAGTAACGATTTCCCCTTCGGTTCCGTCATCGGCTCCGATCCCCTCGATGCTAACTTCCGTCGAGGGATCTGGGCGCCAAGACTCCCTCATCTGCTCCGAGTGGCATTGGACCCTTGTCCGACCCCGTTCTCCCTCTCGGAGCTTTGGCGCAGGTGAGCTCGGCTCCTACATCGGCCTCAGAGCCATCTCCCTCTGTGCGGTGGAGGATTCCGGTTTCCTCGGAGCCGGATCCTTCTTTGCATCGTGGCAGGGATGCCTTCGATGTCATGAGGAGTGTACTGACCCATGAGTCAGCACCACATTCCACCCCACTGGCTCCATTCCCTGTAGTACCTGCGTCAACCTCTGTCCCTTCTCCAGACCCCAAGTGTGGGGAACCAGCGCTCCAGAGCACCCCACTGAGTGTTTCCTCCTCTTCCGAGGCCTCCCCTGATCATTCAGAGGAGGCTCCTCGGAAGAGGAAGTGCAAGAGGAAGCACATTGACTCCCCTGAGTCTGTCACTTCGGATATGGATTTGGATGAATCGGAAGGGTCCCTGAGATCCCCCTCTGAAGATGTTTCCTTTTCGGACATCCTAGAAAAGCTTAGGCAGAGGGGGAACTGGACTGCCCTAGCCCCTACTGAGAACGAATCCATATTCCTGGATGCGTTTGGGTCTCGCCCTTCCACTTCCTGGGTGTCTCCCCCTTCGATCCACTAATGTCTGTGGTGGCTCGAAGGGCTTGGTCAGCCCCGGACACAGTGGAATCAACCCCGAGGAGGCCCGGCAAATTTATTACTGCACCCCCTGACAAACAGTTCCTTACAAAGGGTGTTCCTGTGGATGCCATGGTGGTAGCAGTGGCCATTAAAAAGGAATTAGCGGAGACTTCTTCCTCTGTCCATCCTCCTAACAAGGAGTCTAGGACTATGTACAGATATGGGAAGCGAATGTTTGCTTCAGCGACCTTCTCCATGAGGTCACTGAATTATTTATGCCATTTTTACCAGGCTTCAGAGGGATCTCATAAAAGAGCTTGGAGATACCCTCCAGGATCCATCATCTGAAGGAGTTCAAGCTAAAGTAGTTTCTCAGTTGGCGACCCTTAATTCAGTGGTTAACTCCTCCATGAGGCTCATTTCTTATGCAGCCGATGGTGTGAGTAGAGCCGCAGGCACAGGCGTGGCCCTTCGGAGACACTCATGTATGCGGTTGTGTAATTTTGCGGAGCCCTTTAGAATGTCATTCACCAACACCCCTTTGATGGTTCATTTCTCTTTAGACCACAGGTGAAGGACACTCTTACTAGGTGTGAACAGGAAGGCAAGAGACTGTCTGCCGTGGGAGTCCGTTTTTCCACTCCTTCCAGACCATATCCCAAAGGTCAGAAGAGTGGAAAAATGTGGTTTCGGAAATCCCAGGGAGCCTCGCCTGATACACGTAGTGATTTTTCCTCCAGGGGCAGAGGAGGGAATAACAACAACAGATGCTGCCCTCGAGGCAGAGGGGGTCCGCAGAACCAGGGCACAGAGAATCATTCTCTGACAAGCCCTTCCAGCACCCCTGAAGGGTTGCCCGACTACCTGCCTCTGAAGGCAGTTGGGGAAAGACTTTCACTGTACCCAAAAGCCTGGCAAGACATTACGCGAGACAAATGGGTACAATCAATCATATCCGGAGGCTACATAATTCCCTTCTTCCAATCTCCCCTATCGTCAAACAAATCCCCCCCAGATGTTCCACCCAGTCTGAGGGTCCAAGCAGTCATAGAAATTTCAAGACTGTCATTCAGGAAGTCCCAGCAGACCAACTCTGATCTGGAACTTAGTCAAGGTTCTTTTTGGTACCAAAAAAGACAGGGGATTGGAGACCAATTTTGGATCTCAGCAGACTAAACAAGTCTGTTCAAAGAAAAAAGTTTCGGATGGTCACGCTTCAGTCCATTCTACCCTTTTTGGGTCAGGACAATTGGATGTGCTCAATAGATCTCCAGGATGCGTACTACCACATCAAGATGGACAGGCGCTCCAGGAGATTCCTTCACTTCCGGCTTTGAGCCAGTCATTATCAGTTCAGAGCTGTGCCCTTTGGTCTCACCACAGCCCCCAGGGTGTTCACCAAATGTATGGCAGTGGTCACGGCTCACCTGAGACGTCAAGGATTCCAGGTGTTTCCTTATCTAGACGACTGGCTCCTCACTGCTACTACCAGGCATCATCTTCTTCAAGCCAGGGACTATACAATCGCAATATGTGCCCAGTTAGGTATTACCATAAATTTTGAAAAATCTGCCTTGTTGCCTTGTCAGTCTGTTACCTATATAGGAGCAGATCTAGATACAAGAAGTATTTCTGCAAGACTACTGCCAGACAGGGTGGCCACAATTCTGCAGCAAGTTCATATCCTCGTGCAATGCAAAAAGGTATAAGCACGATTGGTCCTTCAAACTCTGGGTTCTATGGCTGCAGCAGTTATTCTGATACCTCTAGCCCGCTTTCACATGAGAATCCTGCAGTGGCTTCTATTCACACAGTGGTTCTTTCAACAACTCCCCATGTCCCACATGATTATAATTACAGAAACTTGCAAAACTCACCTTTCCTGGTGGATGGTCTCCCCGCTAGTGTCTCTGGGCAGATCATTCATCCAACCCCCTCCAGTTGCCACAGTGACCATGGACGCCTCACTGATGGGGTGGGGGGGGGGGCATTATCAGGGCAAGACAGTCCAAGGCACATGGCAACCTCACGAGTACCATCTGCACATAAATGTCTTGGAGATGAGAGCCGTGCTTCTAGCATTGCAAGCACTTCAGAGCTCACTCCTTCCTGGGACAATTGCAGTACAAACGGACAACATGTCAGTAGTGTGGTACATCAGCAAGCAGGGCGGAACCAGGTCCTACCCCCTATGTTGAGAAGCACTCAGACTCTGGCAGTGGGCGATTTCTTCCCAATGATTTTTGATTGCAACGCACATCCCTGGGAAATCCAGCATCATAGCAGATAGGCTCAGCAGAGCTATTCTCATGCCTCACGAGTGGTCTTTGAATCAGGTAGTTGCGGATCTCATCTTCCGCAAATGGGGACAGCCTTGCTGCAATCTGTTTGCACCCCCCTTCAACACCAAATGCAGCAACTACTTCTCCCTTCTACCACTTCCCGGTCATCCACCCAGAGATGCTGTAGTCCACGATTGGCCTCAGAGACTTCTTTATGCCTTCCTGCCCTTTCCTCTTCTACCCAAGCTCATACAGAAAGCGACTTTGTTGGGTTGCAAAATAAGATTTGGTTTCCGTTCCTGCACTATCTCCTCGAGCAGCCCTGGATCCTGGAGCCTATTCCAAACCTGCTGATTCATCAATCAGGAGAGCTGCATTGATCCCTCCAGACCCTCCAGCTCACAGCTTGGTTGATCCAATTCCAACCCTAGCCAGGCTTCCCAGCATTTCCCCAGCTGTGCGTGATATTATTGCATCCTCTCACAAATCAGCTACTAGGAAAACGTATGCTAGCAAATGGAAACGTTTCTCTTATTGGGCAGATGCTAGGAACATAGATCCCTTTTCAGCCCCAGTTCACGAGATCTTAGAATTCCTAACTGAGCTTTTTCACTCTGGGTCCGCTTCTGCCACAATCAGGATTCAGCTAGCAGCCATTTCTATCATGTTGGCTTCGCTAATCCAAATATCATGTCTCATAAGCTGTGTAAAGCCTTTCTTAGAGGGACTAATCTCCTTAGGCCCCCAGTGAGAGATCCCCCTCCTCCTTGGGACCTTAATTTGGTATTAACCTCCTTGATTATGCCCCCTTTTGAACCTGCGGCTTCATGCTCCCTTAAGTTTCTATCTTGGAAAACTCTTTTTCTGGTAGCTATTACTTCAGCCAAACGTGTATCAGAACTTCAAGCACTAAGCGTTCGTTCTCCATACTTAGTTTTTCACAAGGATAGGGTAGCAGTTTTTCACAAGGATAGGGTAGCACTGAGAACTAATCCATCCTTCCTTCCTAAAGTGTGCTCAGAAAATAATCTAAACCAGTCCATAGACCTTCCAGTGTTCTTCCCTAACTACACCAACAAAGCAGAATACAAGTTACACCTTTTCGATGTGCATAGACAATTGCGTTTTTACCTGCACAGAACTAAGGATATAAGGAAGTCGGATCAACTCTTCCTTTCCTATGCTACGGGTAAACAAGGTCTCCCAGTTTCCAAAGTGACCCTGTCTAGGTGGTTGTCCCACATTATCACCTTCATTTATCAATTAAGAAACAAAGAATTGGCTGTCAAACTGAAAGGACATTCTACTAGGGCTTTAGCTACTTCTGTAGCCTTCCAATCTAGGTTACCTATGGACTCTGTGCCGCAGCCACATGGGCAAATCCTCCTACCTTTATTTCTCATTATAAGTTAGATATGACCTCCAGGAATAGAGCTAACTTTGGTTCCACTGTTCTGAAGAGTCTGTTCCAATGAGCCACCCAGGATCATAGGTGCTAGGGACGCTGTCCCAACAAGCAAGAAACGAAGGGGAGATAGGTACATAACTTTTTATGTTAAGTTGTCTACCATAACGTTCCATGTTAGTTGTCTTCATCTCGCCTTCTTTCTTGCGTCTCCCCCTCCATCCCCCTGTCCTATTGGACTGAGAGGAATTTAGATTTTACCAGCTGAGTATTTTCTGGTTTCCTTCCTGTACTGATTTAGAGAGTATAACAGATATGCCCAACCTGTTAGTTTGGTCAGATTATTCTTGATATGTCTGGGGTTAGCTATTACAAATGAGATCTGAGTAGCTAGCGCTAGGCATCATGGGATAAGGGGTAGCCTCGAGCCAGTAAACAGCTCTCGAGCTATAGAAGATGGCCGAGTCGGAGCCGAGGGTCAGCCCCGATCCCAACAACCAAGAAAGAAGGCGAGATGAAGACAACTAACTTGGAACGTTATGGTAGGTACATAACTTCTTTTTCTGTTGCGTGTTCACCAAGCCATTTACAGATAAGTGCCACACTGGGGTTTTTGTCACATCTTTCTTTTGCTATATTGTTGCTTGTGGGGTTTCATGTCATCCAAGATGGGTAAGTGCCAGTGTGGGAGACAGATTCCCCATAAAGAGCATCATGAACAGTGTCTGTTTTGCCTTGGTGCTTCGCACAACCATACGTCCTGTTCTGTCAGGCCTTTGTTCCCAAAAACTTCGTAGTAGGATTTCTTCTCTGGCACTTTATCTTAAGAATCAATGTCTTAAGCTTCTTGCTAAAATATGATGGAGGGAACTTCCTGCTTCATGAGACAGCCATCTGGGAAGAAGGTCAAGAAACCTAGGCTGGAATCTTCTGCCTCCACCAGACATCCCTCCTGAAGGTGAGTGATAGCTTGGGGGTTCGCCCGGCTTCATCGTTGGATTCTTCTGCCACGACGTGTTGGAAGCTGGCTGGTATCCAACCTTAGGCATGTCCAAGGAGCCATTGCAGACTTCTGCTTCGGCTGTTCAGGGAGAACTGCAGCTGATTATTTCCGAGGGGCTGTGGGGTGTTCCCCAAATTTTACTCAGACAAGTCATTACTACATGTATTGAATGATGTCTGGAGTCAGAGCCTTCCAAATTAAGATGGATGTCCCCTAATGAAAAAGCAGAAGACTGAACATAATTCCTTAGCTCCTAAGGTTCCGCAGATTTAATGGCAGTCCTTTACTCAGGGGTTGATTAGTGCTTTGATGGCTTTAAAACCTCCTCAGGGAGTTTCTGTTCCAGCCCCCCTTTGGTCCTCTACCCCCCTTAAGAGACACTGAGAACATGATTCCTCTGAGGAGGAGGCAGATTCAGATGAGGAATCCCTTGCTTACACCTCCCAGATTCCTTCCCCTTTGGACTATGGATCAGAGGAAGAGAAATCTACCAGTCCTAATACTCCCTTTGAAGAGATTTGTTTTGGGGACACTATCTCTAAGATGATGGATTTCTGTAAATGTGATTATGCTTATGTTTTTGAGATACAAAAAAGTTATGAACTGCTGCAGATGGATTCTTCCAGACCTTCCGCTATCCCTCTGGTTTTGAATGCTTTGTTGAATGCCTTTTCTAATGCATCTAAGGCTCCAGATTCCCAACCCCCTGCCCCCAAGAAAACTGATAGATTCTGTAGGGTGCCTGAGGACTGTAAGTTCTTGCACAAGTGTCCTTCAGCAGACCCATCAGTGGTGTCAGTAGCTTCTGACAAACTTTTTCAGTTGTTTTCTTCTCCTAAGTTACTGCCTTCTGATAAAGATAGCAGAGCTATGAAAAGGCTAGGCAAGAAGGTCTGTACCTCTGCTACCTTAGCTTTTAGGACTGTTAATCAGATCCATATGTCCAGCTACTTGCTGGCTGTCCTTTTCCAGGCCTGTCAGGTGATTTCTGATCTTACAAACTCTGTAGGTAAAACGCTTGCCCTTTTCTTTTTAGGGACATCCATCAAGTGTAGTTATGATGCAGCAGGTGATTCTTTTAGGGCTGCTGCTTTTGGGTCATTGATGAGGAGATATTCTTGGCTTCGGCTTCAACCTTTGCTTGATGATATTAAGGCTAAGTTGATGGATGCCCCTCTAGATAATAAACAGTTGTTTGGTGAGGCTGCTGATGATTTAAGTCCCTCCAGGATAAGGGCAAGGCTTTATAGGAACTTAAATATGTATTTGATGTCCTTCATGGATGCATCTGCAGTCATAACAAGTGGGTTGTCCTGTCGTCAGGCAGCCCTGCAGTCGGCCGGATTCCAAAGTCCGGGTCCGGCTTCGGCTGATGTCGCACTCCACCCGACGTCATCTCTGTTGGTCTTCGGGTATAAAAGCATCAGCCGACGCCATTTTCCCCAGTCTTTCTTGCGGCGTGGCAAGCAGAAGCTGTTCGCAAGTGCCGGTCGGTCGGATCCAGAGATTACTTCTACCGAATACTACTAAGACTTCTAAAGCTAAGTACCCGTTGGGGACTCTTTCTTGCCTCAGCCGATGTCAGAAAAGTTAACAATTGCTTAACCTGTGGGAAACAAATACCTCATAAAGATTTCCACTCTTACTGTCTGCCTTGTTTAGGCCCAGCCCACGACGTAGCAGCCTGTTCGCCTGTGCCTCTTTCAACCGGCAAACGCTTAGGCGTCGGTCGGAATTTGCAGAACAGTTTTTCGGTTCTGATTTTGCGTACATTATGCCGCCGGATCCTCCGACTACCCCAAAAACGAAGATAAAGACCGACACTCGCGGTCCGGTTTCGGCCGAAACCACGGTAAAGCAAACATGAGTGTCTCGGTTTCGGCGAAACCGAGAAAACTGCTCAAAGTACAGCTGAACCTATTCTTACAACTGAGGCCCCTGCTACAACTCTTGAATCGACCTCAGAAATTTTACCCACTACGGTGGTTGACTTATCAGACACCATCCCTTGGATGTCTCTACCCCAGCACGTGGTGCTGCTAGGCCTCCAGCTGCCATGTCCATTAAGGCCTTCGCCAGGGCTAAAGCAGCCAAGACTACTAAAACAGTGCCTGTTAAACCCCCATCCAGGCCCTCTAGTTCTCAAATGCTTTCTTTGGCAGAAGATTTAATTTCTTTAATTAGAGGATCTCAATCTCACCCAGACAGGGCCTCTCAGCCCCCAGAGAAGAGACCTAGGGCAGAGCCCCCTGAGCCAGTGTCTTCTGATGATTCTGCTGATGAATCAGACATAACTGACCAGCCTGAGGCTCCCTTCTCCAATTTTGAAGATTCTGATGCTGAAGAATCCATTCCAGCTGCTTCCCCACCAGAAGAATTCTCCTTTGGGAAACCTTGCATGCCATGCGAGAACAGTTCCAATGGCAGCAACAGGATTTTTCAGACTCCAGAAAAGACTTAGGACCTTTCTGCACCTCCCACAGCACAGGCCCTTAGCTATACCTCCTGTTCTCCCTGTGGTGGATGATGCTTTCAATGATGTTTGCTCCGCTCCAGACTCTTTACCCCAGCCCCTGCCAAACCAGACAGATTTTACAGGGTGCCAGATACTCATCACCACCTTTACAAGGCCCCACTTGCAGACCCAGAAACTATATCCCAGGGTCCCAAGGCAGTAGCGACCACAGCTAAAACCCTATTCCTTCTGAAAGGGAAGCAAGGTCACTAGACAGATGGGGTAAAGGTCTACACTTCAGCTACTCTCTCAGCTAGAGCTTTAAACTGTCAGTTTCACATGATACAATACCAAGAGTTTATGCTTGATCAGTTAACTAAAAACTAACTACTGATGAATCTCTTGATAAGAAATATGTATTAGAGATGGTAAATAACATACAACAGGTTAGCAACCATTCCTTAAAATGTGGCTATGATGCACTGGAGGCTTCATTTAGATCAGCCATGACAGGCACAGTGATAAGAAGGCATGCATGGCTAAAGGAACAAGCTTTACCGGATCATGTTAAAGCTAAGTTGCTAGATGCTCCTATGGACAAGACAAGTTTGTTTGGTACACCTGCCCAGCAGGTTATGAAGAAAATGGAAGAAAAGGCAAAATCTGTTCAAACTGTTAAAGATTTCTTGCAGGTTCAACCCCCAAGGTTTAGCAGGAACTGGCCTGCCAAAATTGGTCCTTTCCTGACTCCACAAAATTTCAAAGGGGCAGAAATAGGCGTTCCAGAGGCAGAAACCAATCCAGAGGAGGTGCCAACAGAGGGCGACAGTGGCAAGGTAGCAGCAGAGGCACAGACACAGCCACTGCCACTACATCAGCACAACCACAGTGACTTAATCCTAAACCCGCCTACCAGGGAACAAATAGCAGCCCTCTAGGCGGAAAGTTAACCTTATTTTCAAAGAACTGGCACTACATAACAAAAGACAAGTGGATTTTACAAACCATAGATCAAGGTTACCGGTTTCACTTCCACACTTTACCAGTCAAAGAGGAATGCCAAATCTACCTCCAAATCAAAAACAGAGGCTCTACGCCAGATAATGGAGTTAGCAAACATGAGAGCTGTGGAAAGAGTGCCAACAGCAGAACAAGGAAAGGGTTCTACTCCAGACTATTCCTAGTTCCAAGAAAGGAAAAAGTTGGAGACCAATTCTCGATCTGTCCACCTTAAATACATACATCATTGTCCCAAAATTCAAAATGCTGACCCTACAGCAACTTCTTCCCATGCTGGGCAAGGAGTCTTGGCTGGTAACTCTAGATCTCAAGGAGGCATACCTGCACATCCCCATTCGACCAATCTGCAGAAGATACCTCAGATTTCTTGCAGGATCAGAGCACTATCAATTCTCAGCATTGCCCTTTGGCTTATCTACTGCGCCCAGAGTATTCACAAAATGCCTGGCATCAGTAATCGCCATTGCAGACTACAGGAATACAAATTTACCCATACCTGGACGACTGCCTGCTACAAGGGACAACAAAAGCAAGCTGACAACAGATTTACAAAGGGTCATTTACTTGCTACAAGGACTGGGATACACAGTCAATTTACAAAAGTCAAGGCTGATACCATCCCAAACAAGGACATTCTTGGGCGAATTGGACACAGTACAACAAATGGCATTCCTGACTACAGAAAAACAAAAAGAACTTCCTCTTTACTTCTTGGCACTAACAAAACTGAACAAGTTAACAGCAAGAAAATTTCTACAGGCCTTGGGCTTCATGGCATCATGCATAATCTTGGTCCCATTTGCCAGACTACATATGAGGAAACTACAGTGGTACCTAAAGAATTTATGGTCCCAACACAGACACAGTCTAGAAACAGAAATCCCACTAATTCCATGCTTAAAACAGGAGTTCCTATGGTGGGCTCTGGCATGCCAGTCAAACCCAGGCCTGCCCTTCCGCAGATGTCAACCAAGCCAGACCATCACAACAGACGCTTCAGACCTAGGATGGGGGCCCACATGCTGGACAAATGCGTGCAAGGATTGTGGACACAGGATCAACTTCACCTGCACATCAACCTAAAAGAAATGCTGGCAGTAAAACTGGCAATCCAAAAGTTCAAACCATTCCTCAAAGAGGGCCAGTTGATGATAAGGACAGACAACACCGCAGTCATGTGGTACATCAACAAACAGGAGGCACTCATTCATACCCCTATGCAGAATGACCTTGGAGCTGTGGACCCTGGCTCTCAGCTACAACATTCAGTTACAGGCAATATTTGTACCGGGAAAGACAATGCTCTAGCAGACATACTAAGCAGAACCACTTCGGATGCCCACGAATGGAAGCTGCACCCAGACATCTTCAAGACCATCTCAAAGAAATGGGGAATGCCACAGATAGATCCCTTTTCAGCCCCAGTTCACGAGATCTTAGAATTCCTAACTGAGCTTTTTCACTCTGGGTCCGCTTCTGCCACAATCAGGATTCAGCTAGCAGCCATTTCTATCATGTTGGCTTCGCTAATCCAAATATCATGTCTCATAAGCTGTGTAAAGCCTTTCTTAGAGGGAATAATCTCCTTAGGCCCCCAGTGAGAGATCCCCCTCCTCCTTGGGACCTTAATTTGGTATTAACCTCCTTGATTATGCCCCCTTTTGAACCTGCGGCTTCATGCTCCCTTAAGTTTCTATCTTGGAAAACTCTTTTTCTGGTAGCTATTACTTCAGCCAAACGTGTATCAGAACTTCAAGCACTAAGCCGCTCGTTCTCCATACTTAGTTTTTCACAAGGATAGGGTAGCAGTTTTTCACAAGGATAGGGTAGCACTGAGAACTAATCCATCCTTCCTTCCTAAAGTGTGCTCAGAAAATAATCTAAACCAGTCCATAGACCTTCCAGTGTTCTTCCCTAACTACACCAACAAAGCAGAATACAAGTTACACCTTTTCGATGTGCATAGACAATTGCGTTTTTACCTGCACAGAACTAAGGATATAAGGAAGTTGGATCAACTCTTCCTTTCCTATGCTACGGGTAAACAAGGTCTCCCAGTTTCCAAAGTGACCCTGTCTAGGTGGTTGTCCCACATTATCACCTTCATTTATCAATTAAGAAACAAAGAATTGGCTGTCAAACTGAAAGGACATTCTACTAGGGCTTTAGCTACTTCTGTAGCCTTCCAATCTAGGTTACCCATGGACTCTGTGCCGCAGCCACATGGGCAAATCCTCCTACCTTTATTTCTCATTATAAGTTAGATATGACCTCCAGGAATAGAGCTAACTTTGGTTCCACTGTTCTGAAGAGTCTGTTCCAATGAGCCACCCAGGATCATAGGTGCTAGGGACACTGTCCCAACAAGCAAGAAACGAAGGGGAGATAGGTACATAACTTTTTATGTTAAGTTGTCTACCATAACGTTCCATGTTAGTTGTCTTCATCTCGCCTTCTTTCTTGCGTCTCCCCCTCCATCCCCCTGTCCTATTGGACTGAGAGGAATTTAGATTTCACCAGCTGAGTATTTTCTGGTTTGCTTCCTGTACTGATTTAGAGAGTATAACAGATATGCCCAACCTGTTAGTTTGGTCAGATTATTCTTGATATGTCTGGGGTTAGCTATTACAAATGAGATCTGAGTAGCTAGCGCTAGGCATCATGGGATAAGGGGTAGCCTCGAGCCAGTAAACAGCTCTCGAGCTATAGAAGATGGCCGAGTCGGAGCCGAGGGTCAGCCCCGATCCCAACAACCAAGAAAGAAGGCGAGATGAAGACAACTAACTTGGAACGTTATGGTAGGTACATAACTTCTTTTTCTGTTGCGTGTTCACCAAGCCATTTACAGATAAGTGCCACACTGGGGTTTTTGTCACATCTTTCTTTTGCTATATTGTTGCTTGTGGGGTTTCATGTCATCCAAGATGGGTAAGTGCCAGTGTGGGAGACAGATTCCCCATAAAGAGCATCATGAACAGTGTCTGTTTTGCCTTGGTGCTTCGCACAACCATACGTCCTGTTCTGTCAGGCCTTTGTTAAAAACTTCGTAGTAGGATTTCTTCTCTGGCACTTTATCTTAAGAATCAATGTCTTAAGCTTCTTGCTAAAATATGATGGAGGGAACTTCCTGCTTCATGAGACAGCCATCTGGGAAGAAGGTCAAGAAACCTAGGCTGGAATCTTCTGCCTCCACCAGACATCCCTCTTGAGGTGAGTGATAGCTTGGGGGTTCGCCCGGCTTCATCGTTGGATTCTTCTGCCACGACGTGTTGGAAGCTGGCTGGTATCCAACCTTAGGCATGTCCAAGGAGCCATTGCAGACTTCTGCTTCGGTTGTTCAGGGAGAACTGCAGCTGATTATTTCCGAGGGGCTGTGGGGTGTTCCCCAAATTTTACTCAGACAAGTCATTACTACATGTATTGAATGATGTCTGGAGTCAGAGCCTTCCAAATTAAGATGGATGT
Source organism: Protopterus annectens (assembly GCF_019279795.1). Classification (NCBI taxonomy): domain Eukaryota; kingdom Metazoa; phylum Chordata; order Ceratodontiformes; family Protopteridae; genus Protopterus; species Protopterus annectens. The sequence continues at coordinate 258,835,381 of NC_056751.1, read as the reverse complement.
CCCCTAATGAAAAAGCAGAAGACTGAACATAATTCCTTAGCTCCTAAGGTTCCGCAGATTTAATGGCAGTCCTTTACTCAGGGGTTGATTAGTGCTTTGATGGCTTTAAAACCTCCTCAGGGAGTTTCTGTTCCAGCCCCCCTTTGGTCCTCTACCCCCCTTAAGAGACCCTGAGAACATGATTCCTCTGAGGAGGAGGCAGATTCAGATGAGGAATCCCTTGCTTACACCTCCCAGATTCCTTCCCCTTTGGACTATGGATCAGAGGAAGAGAAATCTACCAGTCCTAATACTCCCTTTGAAGAGATTTGTTTTGGGGACACTATCTCTAAGATGATGGATTTCTGTAAATGTGATTATGCTTATGTTTTTGAGATACAAAAAAGTTATGAACTGCTGCAGATGGATTCTTCCAGACCTTCCGCTATCCCTCTGGTTTTGAATGCCTTGTTGAATGCCTTTTCTAATGCATCTAAGGCTCCAGATTCCCAACCCCCTGCCCCCAAGAAAACTGATAGATTCTGTAGGGTGCCTGAGGACTGTAAGTTCTTGCACAAGTGTCCTTCAGCAGACCCATCAGTGGTGTCAGTAGCTTCTGACAAACTTTTTCAGTTGTTTTCTTCTCCTAAGTTACTGCCTTCTGATAAAGATAGCAGAGCTATGAAAAGGCTAGGCAAGAAGGTCTGTACCTCTGCTACCTTAGCTTTTAGGACTGTTAATCAGATCCATATGTCCAGCTACTTGCTGGCTGTCCTTTTCCAGGCCTGTCAGGTGATTTCTGATCTTACAGACTCTGTAGGTAAAACGCTTGCCCTTTTCTTTTTAGGGACATCCTCCCAGGTGGCTCATCATTCCATCAAGTGTAGTTATGATGCAGCAGGTGATTCTTTTAGGGCTGCTGCTTTTGGGTCATTGATGAGGAGATATTCTTGGCTTCGGCTTCAACCTTTGCTTGATGATATTAAGGCTAAGTTGATGGATGCCCCTCTAGATAATAAACAGTTGTTTGGTGAGGCTGCTGATGATTTAAGTCCCTCCAGGATAAGGGCAAGGCTTTATAGGAACTTAAATATGTATTTGTTTTTCCTGTGCCTAAATTTCAGAGAAACTACCACAATAAGCAAGCCTATGTTCACAGGAAATCTCGCCCTCCTCTTAAGGGTAAAAAGGGTGGCAAGTGGGCTTCTCCTGCGAATGTCAGTCAGTCTTCACTGTCTCAGAATTCTCTTTTTACCTGCTACACCAAGCGCTGTCTGGCTATCCTAGTCTTCCCAGCTACTTTCCTCTTTGCCTAACTTTTTCTCCTTGTTTGGCTAAAGATTGTTCAGAGTTCCTGTTTTTTTTTTCTCCATTGTCTGCCAGGTGTATTTCTTGGTCTGGAAATATATTCCCCCTTTTATGGGAATTCCTCAGCCCCCCCCTCCTCCAGAACAGTTGCCTTTCTGTCCAGGGGGAAGGAGTTTTACTCCAGGATGTTTCTAGTGCCCAGGAAAGAGGGTACCTGGAGACCATTTCTAGATCGCTCTCATCTAAACACTTTTCTGAAGGTGCCATCTTTTAGAATGTTGTCCCTTCAGTCTTTGTTCCCCTTTTCCTTCCTCGGGCCTATCTGGTGTCTCTGGATCTCAAGGATGCTTAACTCCATGTCCCTGTTTATCCCATTTTCAGGAGGTTTTTATGTTTCTCTGTTGCATTCTGACATTTACAGTTCTCTGCTTTGCACTTTGGCCTTTCTGCTTCCCCAAAGGTATTCTACCAAGTGCCTCACTCATGTGATTGCTTTTTGCAGGCTTAAAGGAATCCAAGTCATTCCTTATTTGGAAAATGACCTGTTTCAGGCTCCAGAGATCTTGTTTCAAAGTCTTCTTTTTGCCATTTCCCTTTTGCAAAACCTGGGGTTCACAATAAACTTCAAAAAGTCTGTTCTGTCTCCTCCTTAGGACCATGTTTTTCTGGGGTGCAGGATCCAGACTCTGCCTATGCTGGCATCCCTGCCTCCTCCCAAAGCCATAACACTCTTTTCCTTCATTTCAAACTCTTCTTCCTGTGACCTGTATAACAGCCAGGGAATTTCTGAGAGACCTGAGCTTCATGGCCTCCACCAGTCCTATGCTTCCTCTGGCCAAACTCCACATGAGAAAGTTTGTCGTGTCTGAAGTCATTTTGGCTTAAACATGTGCATGCCCTCAAATTTGTAGTTGTAGTTCCTCTTCTGCCTTGTCTCAAGAAGGAACTTCATTGGTGGATTCAGCAGTTCTGTCTAAATCCAGGACTCCCTTTTCATCCTCCTCTTCCCACTCAAGAGCTGTTCACAGATGCTTTAGACATGAGATGGGAGCAGCATTTGGCTTCCTAAAAGTGTAAAGTGTTTGGTCGCCTCTTCAACAAAAAGAGCACATTAGTGTCAGAGATGAGAGCTCTTCCACTGGCTCTTCAGGCTTTTCATCCTCTTTTCCCCCAGGACCTGTCAATATGTGGTATATAAACAAACAATGGGGGGACAAGATCTTATCTTCATTGCCAGTTGGCACGCCTGGTGTGAGAACGCTGTCCAGTATCAAGCAACTCTTCAGTCAGTTTACATTCTCTCATGTCAAAATATTGTGGCAGACATTCTGAGCAGGTCCTTAACTCAATCCCACAAATGGGTGCTTCACAGGGATGTTTTTCTGGACATTGTCCACCAGTGGGTTACTCCTCAAATAGATCTTTTTGCCTCCTCTCTGAACAGACAACTTCCTCTTTTTTGTGCCAGAGTCCCAGGTCCTCTGGTTTGGTAGCTGGATGCCCTGTCTTTTTCCTTGTAAGAGGATGTTTCTTTATGCTTTCCCTCTCCTTCCCCTCATTCCAAAAGTCGTGTTCAAAATTAAACAGGATGCCCCCACAATCTTGTTGGTGACTCCCTTTTGGCTGAGACACCATTGGTTCCCTCTTCTCCATTTAGCCAAGGGTTGTCATCACAAGTTACCTCTCAGGGAGGACCTACTTGCACAAGACAGGGAATCTTTCATCCATCCCCACCTATCCACTCTTCAACTGATACTGTGGGTGATAGGATTTTGATTCCACGTAGACACCTTTTTTTTCTGAGGATGTGCTTAGGGTCCTGCAGGTGGCCAGGAAACCCAGTTCTAGGAAATCCTAGTTATTCCAAATGGATGTGGTTTCATGTCTGGTGTCTTTCTCATAACCTGGATCCACTTTCTGTGGATGTTCTTTTGATTCTGTCTTGTCTGTGTGAATTGCTGAATGCTGGATTGGCTTATTCTTCTGTTAAGGCCCACTTATCAGCTGTGTTTGCTTGCCTGCCTTTATCTCCTCCTTTAACATCTAGATTTGAGGTTAAATAATTCCTTAAAGGTGTCTTTCGAATTGGGCCTCACAGGCAGCCTTTTTCCTCTTTCCTGGGATCTTCATTTTATTTTGGAAAAGTTGACTCGGGCTCCTTTTGAGCCTGCAGCTTCAGCTTCTTTGCAGCATTGCTCTTGGAAGACTGTACTTTTGTTAGCCTGTACATCTGCCTTCTGATGAAGTCCGTATTTCAGGTATGAAAGCAGTTAACTTTGTGTTATAACTACGCATTTCATTATTGTTTGTGATTAAAGGTATGCTTTGTGAATTTGGTTCCTGGCATTGCCCACTTTTTCCCTTCTCAGAAGTTTGCCAGTGAGAAGGTGTTGCACGTTGGATGTGCATAGGCAGTTCAGATTTATTTGGATAAGACAAAGACTGTTACAAAATCTGATCAGCATTTTGTTTCTTTTCATCCTGGGTCCTTAAGATTAGTTGTGTCCAAGCAGACTATTTCTTCTTGGATCTGTAAAGCTATTTCTTTTTGGTATTCTTTTCATGGTAAGAGCCTTCCTTATTCTGTTAAGCCTCATTCTACTAGAGCTGTGGCTTCTTCTGGTGTTTGTTCCAAGGGTTTGGATACTAATTCTATTCTTCAGGCAGCTACCTGGACTTCTGTGCATACATTTACCAAGCACTGCAAGTTGGATGGAATTTCCAGAGCTAGACCTGGTGTTGCTAGGGTCATCCTTCATGGCTTCCTGTAGATCTCTGCCGGTTTTTCCTCCTCCCTCTCTTTTTCCCTGAGCTTTGGCAGTCTCCCTATTGTAATGAATACCACAGCAGTGTAATGGAAAGATGTAGTACAGTTGTGTAAAATCTTACCGCAACAGTAGATGTCCTTCTCTTCACTGTTGCAGTATTCATTCCTTCCCTCCTCCCCCTTGTCTATTACTTTTCTGGATGTACTGAATACCTCTTTTTTCTTTGGACTGGCATTCCTACTGGGGCTGTCAGTTCTGAGGATGGTACGTCCAGCTGTTACCTTTAAGCCCTATGCTGTGCGAGAAGCATACGTGTGATGTACAGCGTACGTTAAAGCAACCTAAAAGCTTTGGAATACTGGTCGGACGTAAGGGAGCCCTTGGCAGAGGATCTCTAGTATAATAAATGCGGGTTTATATTACTAGAACAAACGCTTAAATGTTCGAATCTGTAAAGGTTGACTTTTACAGGTTGAACACTTAAGCGTTCAAAATAGTAAAAAAGTATATAAAAAAAAAATGTAGAAAGGGTGTAGGCAGGGGGACTTAAATATACCAACTCCGAGATCGCACTTCAGTGAACTACAGTGTGGAAATGGGAAATTTCCCATTCCCTACACTGTAGCGCGATCTTGGAGTTGGTATATTAAAGTAGGGGGTGTGTGGGGGGGGGTGCAGGGGGCCTTGCCCCCCTGTTTAAACCCTTTAGTTTTTTTTTCTATTGTGTATTTTTTTTTTAATTTCTGTAAAATTTCGATCACTTAACTATTCGATCTCTAAAGGTCGACCTTTAGAGATTCGAAGATTGAAGCGGTCGAGCATCTAATATAGATCCAATGAATACTGCTACAGTGAACAGAAGGATATCTACCATTGTGGTAAGATTTTACACAACTGTACTTTTTTCTGGCATATTAACATTGGCTGTGTAGTAAACACATGGTCTTGGACTTTTGCCTACAGATGTGCACAGCTCCTTACAGTTGTTAATAAAGAACATGCCACATGAGAAATGATGCCACAAGGATGAGCTGAGCGTTAGATGCTGGGGTGTAGGAACTGCCTGTACTGTACAGCTCAGCAACTTTTTTTTTTTTAAACAAAGTCACTGAGACATGTTTATTTTTCAAATGTGAAAGGTTTTTGAACTAGTCAGGTAACAGCTATTTTGTGCTATTCACTTGTATTTTTTGCTCAGACTTTAGCACGTTTCAGAAGAAGATTATTCTGTTAATTCCGAATGAACAAAATAAATGTGGACATTTCACAAGCCCTTTATACTTGTAGCTCCTATCATTTTTTTTTTTGTACAGTCATTAACTGGGTCAACCCACTCAGTATTGCCTTCCTTCGTTGTATTTTTATTTTATGCATTTTTAACTGGGTAACCTAGAAACATTGATGTGGTTAACGAGACTTGCTCAGATTTGCACATGTGGAAAAAGAGAGTGGGAGAATCCCACTCAAAATTACAGGATAAAGTTCCTTAGTAGCTGATGACATTAATAATTTCAGATGTACAACTTTGTCTTTATTGTTGGACCTTCTGTCTTATTATAGCTTAAAATGAAACAAAGTCTTATTTTTCTCTTACAACTCAAAAGCAGCAACACAGTTGGTGAGTTCTGTGTCTTTAGTTATGGTTTAGAATACTGAGGCAAAGCTAATTGCATTTAGCACTTTAAATGTTCTATAATACGTGGTTTTCTTGTCTATCTTTTGCAAAGTTGAATAGAGTAAAATATCTTCATTGTAATGCATGTTGAACAATTTGTTTCTTAAGTGATTTTTATAGAGTTCAGGACACGTCTTGTAAAAATGTATTGAATCTGGTCTTTGAAAAACTATGAGCAAAAATTGGCTGGTGTTTTGATGTGTGAAGGTCAGAGGATGCAAGGAGAGCACTGGCAATAGGATGAGTGATGTGAAGTCCAGCTCTACTGTGTATCATGTTAATGTGGACTGAACTTTTATTTCAGTTGAGAAGGCCTTGAACATCAGCCTTTGTGTCACATAATACTGTCAGTTCAAATAGTTTTTCAGTATGAAATACTATTGAAATATTTGTGTGTGTCTGCTGTTACCCTATAGATTTGATTGTGTACTGATAGCAACTGTCTCAAATTATTGTTCATGGTAATTGTTTTATTAGTTTTAGATTGTACAAGTTTTGTTATTTTTTTCTTGTGCCTGCAGGATTCTCTTATCAAATATAACTGATCTCTTTGAATCATTATCTTTCTCCAAGAGTATGTACAAATCTGCATAACACTGCCAGCCAGATGTGTGGTGAACCTTTGAACCTATTCCACTGTTAAACCAGTGCTTTTCTAATGTGAATTGTTTATTGCAAAGTGCCTCTGCCTCATTTATTTAAAGCTACATCAACACCTACTTTTTTTCTATGCTGCAATGTGCTCCAAGTTCTGTGCTGGTATATTAACAATGCTGACAGATACGTTGTTCTAGACATCTTTTACTTGAAAACACTATTGCAACGCGGACATAATTATGGCACATGACCGAACATGATTATAAACTGAAATTGGAGATCAGAATTTCTTAAACTGCTTTGTCTTCATTGTGTAGGCATTGTAATACTGCCTTGGTGATAGAAGCATGTAGTATAACAGCAGAATTCTTGGTACAGTGCAGCACTTCTAATTTTGTTTTCTTCTGCTGCCTCTTACAGAAATACACCAAATGAAAAGCAGTACTTTTTTATACTAATAATTCACAAAGATTTCTATATGAAAACTGCATGCTTCACTGAGAAAATACCACACCCACTTGTATATGCTGTTACTCACCATTGCAAAATCAGTTTCCAAAACAAAGGCTTGCATATCTTGCCAGTGTTCAGTAATTCAGTAGATGCTTGTTTTCAGTACTTAGCCTTTGAATACTTTAACAATTTGTGGGAAGCATTATATGCATAATAAGCATTGCAGTTAACTAGTTTCAGAAACTATCAAGCATCCTTGTCAGTCATGTTTGCAGTATAGGAAACATTCAAATCAAATGACGTTTTATTTATAACTTTACATAAGTTTAGGCTGATATACAATTACGACATTGTTCAAAAAAATTCTCATATAGCAAAGACTTGGGTGAGACAAAAGCAGATGTGCTAGTGTTATTGAGCCAATGCCTGGCCAAACAGGTATGTATTTAACTGATTTATGAATGCTGATACCAGTGCAATTCTGTAGAATTGTGGCAGCTGCTAAGTATGATGTTAGGCTGACCGTTAATCAAATCTCATGAATTTCAACAGTCTATCATTGGAAGGTCAATGCTTTTTAGAAGAGTAGAGGCATTTAATCTGATTTGAGGAGAACATTGTATTTATGCAAGTGTGCCCTTGAAGATTGTCTTGAATTGAGCTGGCAGCCAATGCAGAACTGAGTGCAGGGCTACAGTACTGTGCAAGACAAGTGGTGGCCTATTTACTGATTTGATAATCAGCTGGATGAAGGTTACCTGCAAGTAATATTAGGTGTATGCAATGGCAGCACTTAGGGAAGAGACAACTGCATGGATTGTGATTTGTGATGTCAAGTTATCCTTTTGAGGTAATGTATTTAGTCTTGAGGATGTTCCTGAGGTGAAACATGGAGGATTTAACATTTGCTAAATAACATTTAAGTCTTTGCTTCTCATCTAGTAGCACCCTAAAGTATCTTGAACTAGATGCTAAATTTACCTCTGTATTCTTCTGCCTCACTGGAGGCTGGATTTGAAATGTAAAGAACTTGTGGTTAATGGCTTGGAATTGGCAGAACTTTAGTATGTGAAGGACTAAGCACAAGCCATCTGGATGCAGGCCATTTAAATACCTTGTAGACATGCCTGTGTAGTCACTGAGAAGTTAAGTAAAGTTCAGTTCAGTGAGAAGCAGATCTGTATATTATCAAATGATAATCTGGTTTCTTTAATCAATTCCTACAGTAGCCATTTGTGCATCAGGAGCAGTAATAGCATGCAGTGAAATCCATTAGTAATCCCACAGTAAGATGGGAAAGCTGTTGAGAAATTTGTTCCTGAAACCATCACGAGATCTTTATTGTTTTAAGAGAAAAAGCACACAAACAGCACCTAAAGCCCGCTAACATATAAATAAGTAAAATAAAACTAGAATAAACGATCTTTAATCAAAAACACAAGTAGTACAAAAGATGAGTGCTTTCAGGCAAAAAGCCCTTCGTCAGATCTTAAAAGTACACAACAAAGCAACACTTAAACACTAAGGAAACACAAGGCATAGAGAATCAACCAATGGACACAATATCAATTAAACAGTGTCTGTGCTGGCTTTAATGGGACGGTGCCATTTAAACCAGGCAAACTTTTACTTAAATATCCATTTCTCAGCAAACTCAGTGCTTTGCACAATGTCCCCACCTCTCTTATTTTATGCAATCAATTGTATTACCATAAACTTAAAGCTATGTCCTGGAATATCCTTTGTGTCTAGACTACAGAATACAACCAGTGCACTTGCTAATGTCACTAAGGTGTTTCAAAACTCAGTCCTTCAACAACATATTGTTTTTGCCCGCATAAAAACAACACCCATCACATAAAGCAAGATATACTAAGTCCTTCCACCTACAATTTGCACGTAACCTAAAATCACAAACTTGTCTAGAGCATGGATAGCGAAACAAAACTTGCACAAGAAATACACACACAAACCTTGCATGACCTGCAAAGAAAGATACCAAACTTGCTTGTCACAGAAGCAGAGTTCACTCTAGTACACAAATCTCTGTAACACAGCTGTCTCCTAAGGCAAAGACCATCCCTGAAGCTAAAGCAGGGAGAGAAACCAACAACCCTGGATATGTTCTCATCAAGCCTTAAAATGGACCAGTTTTTCCGAATAACGTCACAGACAATCCTAGTATCACCTGAATATGTCAGTGTCATACAGGTGGCATTTAGTGGGTGACGCGGGCACTTTTTTGATGATAAATCTGCCTTTCATAACAAATAGGGGACCCCCCCCCCACTGATAGAACGGAGGGTCAAGCTTTCATGGAAATGTTTCTCTGCCTCATGAATGTTATAATCTCTATCCACAGTCACTCACCAGATTCTTAGTGGCAGTTCTAAACTTTACATCATTCGTGTGTAGCCTAGAGATCCTTAAAAACTGGCTCTTCATCACCAAATGATAAATGTATGCTGGATGCATACTGGAATGGTGTAACAAAGTGATCTTCCAACTGTCTTTTCTAAACAACTCTGTACCAAAATACCATCTTCATACATCACAAGATGTGCCTCCAGAAAATCTATACTGTCACTTGAGTGCACACTAGTAAACTTAAGAAACGTAGTGGAGCTTTTCAAGAAGTCATTGAAACTATTCGGCTCCAAAACCGTGCCCCTCCATAAGAGAAAAACATCATCCACAAAATGTTTAAAGTACACTATATGTTGGATAAAGTTATTGTTAAAAAGCACACATTCCTCCTCCCATCCAGCCATCACCAAGTTCACATAACTGTTTGTGCATGGGGTCCCCATGCCACCCCATCTCTCTGTAGAAAGAACTCTTTTCAAAAAGAAAGACATTATTCTTAAGAATAAGTTCAAGAAGAGAGCAAACCAACTCAATCCGGTGGACATGCCAGTCAGTTCTCTTAACAAGGTATGTTCTAACTGTCTTAATCCCAACATCATTAGGAGTCAAGGTAAATAAAGTACAAACATCAAGCATAACCATAAGACAGCCCCTGGCATCACCAACAGCCTCCAGTCTTTGAGAAAAAGACTATAAAAATCCTTTGTATCCTTAAGGACACCAGGTGCAGCATCAACCACAGGTCTTATGGTCTTTTCAACATAAATAGACAGTGTCTCTGTGATCCAACCGCGTCCCAAAACAATAAGGTGCATAGGTTGGTCAATCAGGCTCTTGTGGATCTTGGGTAAACAATGAATGGCCAGTATAACAGGTGAATCAGCCAGGAAATATTCATGTAACTCACTCGGTATAATACCAGACAAATGGAGATTACACAAGGATGTATTGACAAGTCTTGTTAGTCTCTGCACATCAACATACGTAGCCTTTTTGTAAGTAGATTGATCTTCAAGCATCATTGTCATGGTAACAACATATGCAGATTTATCAAGTACCACAATAGCCCCACCTTTATCAGCAGGTTAAAAGTTTTTAAGATCTGAAGAAGGGCTTTTGCCTGAAAGCGCTCATCTTTTCTATTTCTTTTGTTTTTGATTAAAGTTTTTTATTTTAAGCTGGCCATGGTGACTGAGTAGTTTATTCTAGTTATCTTTATTTTCACATTTGATAACTGGTTTTGTACCCTGGTACTCGGATACCTTTGGGGTACTACCCGGGCCATGACAGCACAAAAACAGAATGGTAGATGCAGCATATGTAAACAGCTCAAGTTGTTGTTGCGTCTTTTGGCTTTTCTCGGTTAGGGGTCGCCACAGCGGAACTCCAGTTCGCTAATGATTGGCAGTAGATTTTTATGTGCCGAGTTGCCGGCCCTGACGCACAATCTTCAACGAAGGTAAACCCATTCATGCATGTCTCCACACAGAAGACGCTCTAGCTGAGAATCGAACAGGACAACGTCTTACTGTGAGGCGACAACGCTACCGCAGCACCACCACAGCTCAAGTACAGTAGTAAAATACAAAATAAATAAATAATGCTGCACTGCTGCACAATACATGGAAAATGCAGTGCAGTAGACCAAAATCAGAATATAACAGAGTGAAATTCTCATTTAAGTAATGGAGATCATAGTCACTGTAATGGGAGTAATGAAAGTGTACTAAAAAAATGTAAAATAACTTAATTGCATATGCAAGTGTATATTTTGTGAAACAAATGTATAGATACCTGCAAGCTAATTGATAGATGACAAAAATAGTAGTGGTGTGAAAGATGGAGAATGATCAAGCAAAGGTTAAAACAGGTAAGCCAGGAAAATGCAGATTAGATCTTTCAGTCGTGTAAGATTAGAATAAGGCAAAGACTTAATCAGGTAGTCTGTATTTCATCCTTAGGTGGCCAGTCAGGACTTAATGGCTCACTGAGTCAGATTCCACCAAGAAGACAGTGATGGTATTGGGCAAACAGAATCTTGATCTGTTAATCTTAAGAGCTCACTTACTAATTTAACTGTAACTGCCATATGCTATAGTGACACTTAAAGTCCGATATAGTATTTGCAAGAACCTTAATTTGATCATGTTTTATTTTCTCAATGATCCTTCTCACAGAAAGATTTGAGATGAGGATCTAATTTCTCTGGTTACCAGAATCTGCATTTTGACCACTTCAGTAGAAGTGTAATAATGTAGGCCTTTTTTGAAGCTGTAGGAAAAATGCATTCCAAAGAGAGTCTTTTGCCAACTGGAAGGTAAGTGACCCCAGGTTATCAGGACAGACTTATCCCTGAAGGACATGGTTCCAGCAAAAATGTTGTAAGCAATACACCTTATATAAAGTGTATGATTTCAAAGAAATCAACTTGGCAAAACTATACAAACATAACAAAATGCTTTCCCACTAGACATTGCTGTAGATTCCCGAGAGAAGTACTGGAAGGACACTTGTCTGATGGATGATGTTTCCCAGTTTTGAAATGTTAGCAGAAGTTATCTTCTGTTGGATCAGCAGGTAGGTGAGACTTTAAAGTCCAGAAGAGCTGAACCAGGGCTGCAAACAACAGCAGGGATCTCTGCAAAGAGCCTGCATTTTTTGTCCAGTTTTCACTTGATAAAGTTAGTAATGATGCATCAGTGTAGTTTGTTCCCTCCAGGCTACTTGACCTCCAGCATCACTCTAATAACTAAGTGTGTTCAGATTGCCCAAATCAGGCTTGTACTACATGGAGACTAAGTGCAGAGACAATGGCTGGATAGGGATATTTGGTACTTTCAAGATGTTTAAGAGGGCTGTTATAACACTAACTCAAAGCCTGAGGTTCACCAGCAGCCCTCACTGTAGAAGACAGATCCATGCTTTAAGTAGCTACAAAGTAATATTTACATCAGGATTGTGGACTGTATCAGAAGTAGTTAAGATACAGTGTCACATTTCTTAACCCGCCTGGTTAGCCTTACCTGAAGGTAGATTCTGTCACAGATCCTAAGAGTAATTTAACAGTGTGGGAGACCAAGCCTGGTATATGACCTTTCCTAAAGGTAGTAGGGCAGCTCAATTAGAGGGAGGGGAATGCAGTACTTGAATTGTCTGACTCATCAAACTTTGCCCCCACCCCACCTTGGCACCTGCCTTTTGTCTTCCAGAAAGTCAGAATCTACACTTTTCTATTTGGCAACAGATAATTTCAGACAAGTGGGTTCTGAAGATCATCCATCAAGGGTACAGATAGCAATGGCAGGAAATTTCTCATCCCCCAAATCACACAGTTTTATTTCCACCTGTCCTTCACATGCTGTACCAGGGAGTGACAGAGCCATTTCCTCCTTCCCAGGTGAGAAAGGGGTTTTTATTCAGGGATGTTTTTAGTACCAAAGATAGAAAATGTGTAGAGACCACTTATGGATTTTTCTTTCCTAAACCTATTTGTAATAGTGCCCAAATTTTAAATGATGTCACTTCAAAACTTGTTACCTCTTCTTCATTCAAGTTCCCTGGTAACACTAGATTTAAAAGATGCTTATCACATCTCTATGCCCCCAAATTTTAAGCGTTTCTTAAGATTTCTGTATCTGGATCACATTATCAGATGTCCTTCCATATCAGTGTTGCAGTATTCCTTACAATAGAGATCCCCTGCCTACAACAGCCCAACATCTGGCCAGTATACCAAAGCCTTAGGTTGAAATAGGGACGTTGTACATTACACACATGCTTTGTGCACACAGCATAGGGCATAAAGATGATATATGGATGTACCTTCCTCAGAACTTCTTTGCCACCAGTCTGAATGCCATCCCTGATCATCTATCTGAATACTATCTTGTCTGCTGGTTGCAAAGCCATTTTTCAGGTAAGTGCCCCTTTTGGGATTTTTCTTATATTATTTTACTCATGGTTGTTGGTTTCATGCCATCCAGAAAGGGGAAAAGCCAGAATGGGAGACCTGTTCCCCATAAAGATCATCACGAGCAGTGTTTATTTTGCTTAGGTGCTTCACATGACCATACATCTTGTCCTGTTTGTCAGGTGTTTGTCCCGAAAACTTTGCATAGTCATTTCTCCTCTGTAGCATTTTATCTGGAGAACCATTATCTCAAATTGTTGGCTCAGGGTACTGTGGTAGAATCATCTTCGCCCAAGGGTCAACCTTCTGTGAAGAAGGTCAAGAAAACTTGGTCGGATTCTTGAGCTTTACCACCTGCACCAGACATCTCTCTTGAGGCTGGTGAAAGCCCAGAGGACCACTCGGTTATTCAGTCGGATTCCGCTGCAGCAACCACTTTGGAAGCCGGCATGGATCGAGCTTTTTGCACATCCAAAGAGGGTATGCAGACATCTACTTTGGATGTTCATAGGGAACCATGGCTGATTTCTGAAGGGGCTCTGGGTGTTCCACAAATGCTTGTTGGGGAGGAGATTCCCACTATGCTGATTGAATTTTTTCAGGGGTATGCGCTTCCTAAGATTTTTAGTGCTAATGTCCATTTAAAAAGAAGCAGGAGACAAAGCATATTTCTCCTGCTCCTAAAGATCCTCAGAATGAAAGGCAAGATTTCACACAGGGTTTGTTTAATGCCCTTATGGCTTTGAAGGCCCCTTAAGTGGTCTCTGTCTCTGCTCCCCCTTGGTCCTGTACTCCTCTTAAGAGGCCGAGGCAGCAGATTTCATCCGATGAAGTAGATTCTAATGAGGAGTCCATGGCCTATTCCTCCCAGATTCCCTCTACCTTAAGTTATGGTTCTGAGGAAGAGGATTCTATTAATCCTGATTCTCCTTTTGAGGAGATTTCCTTTGGGGGATGTGGTTTCCCGTATGATGGAGTTCTTCAAGTGAGACTGTTCCCTGGTCTCTGATGTTCAAAAAAGTTATTATGAGCTCCTTCCGATGGACTCTCCCAAGTCCTCTGCAGTTCTTTCTGTTCTTGCTGCCTTGTTGGATATTTTTTTCTGCAGCTTCCCAGGCTCCTGATTCCTATCATATTTATTTTTGTACAGTCTTTTTCAAGGTGTAAGGAATCTCCCCTCTCTCAGGTGAGGGATTTCTTACACAAGCTGGTATTCCAAGAGAACATTCAAAAGCCTTTCTTGACTCCACACGGGATTGGGTTTCTGGGATGTTAGCTAGACTCCACAGGTCAAAGAGCTTTTCTTCCACAAGAGAAAAATGGATCCATATGTAGATCTATTTCTAGTGTTCCTCTCAGATTTCAGTCACTGCAAGGGAATACGTCAGGATTTTGGGTCTTATGTCTTATGCAATTTTCATGACACCCCTGGCAAGATTCCACATGAGAATGGCACAGTGGTATCTGAAGCGTCTTTGGTCCCAGCACCAACACCTTTCATCTTTTCAAATCCCAGTGCTGGAGTTCATCAGAAGAGAAATCACATGGTGTTGATGAGAGATGTCCCTAAATCCAGATCTCCTCTTCCCCCTCCATGCTTCAAACTCTGGTATTATCTTGCCAAAACTAAATCTTTCCATAGACACCTTGGACTTTGCTTGTGGAGCAGTTTCAGGATGGATAAAAATGCAAAGTGTGGTACACCAAAGACAGATGCAAGCAGATAAATATGAAAGATGCTTGTCCTGATCCAAGAACTCAACTGTCTGATTCATCTTTGGTCTCTGGGACCCTCTTCAAGTTGTTACAGACAGCACCATCCAAGTGGTACAAAGATGGAACCATATCATAACCCCTTTGCAGACTAATTATGTTAGGGTGGGGTATAGGTTCACAGAACAATCTTACTCTGCCGGCATCCTACATTCCGTCAGAGCAAAGTGTGTAGCAGACAAGCTCAGCAGGACCAGCGCAGACCCCTATGAATGGCGTCTGGATCAGGGGGTCTTCCATGATTTGATCCATCTGTTGGCAGTTTCTCAAATAGACCTCTTTGCCTCCTCCAAACAATCAGCTGGCAAGATTCTGCTCCAAGACTTCTTACAAGAAGGCTGGCAAGACAGATGCCTTTTCTTTTTTTTTCCTTGGACAGGAATGTTTCTGTATGCTTTTTCACCCTTTCCACTAATATCCAGGGTACTTTTGAAGATTCAGAAGGAATCCCTCAAGACCATTGTAGTGACTCCCTTCTGGCCCAGACAACCATAGTTCCCCATTCTTTTGAAAATGGCCAGGGCCAATTGCCACAAGCTTACTCACAGTGGATCTACTCACATAAGAACAGGGGTGTTTGTTACATCCTGACATAGGTCATCTTCCACTGACTGCCTGGATGATAGGGTTTTAATTCCCTTTAGGCACCTCTTTACTGAGGATGTGCTACAGGTATTAATGGAAGAAAAAAAACTGCTGTTAGTCATATATTTGCAAATGGAAAAGGTTTTCTAGTTGGTACCGACAACATAACTAGCATCTATTTGGGGCTAGTTGTTCTCTGACTTTACAGTATTGTTGTGAGTTAGTATCCTATGGCCTTTCTTACTCCTCTGTTATGGTTCGGTTATTGGTCATTTCAGCATGTTTACCCATGGATTCACCTCTTACAATGCAGTCTAATGTCAAAATGTTTTTGAAAGTTTTTCTTTTTTTAAAAAAACGGTGTCCTCTCCTTGGGAATCTTAATTTTGTGTTAAAGAAGCTATCAGTTGCTGCATTTGAACCAGCTAATATGGCTGACTTAAGGTTCATAACATGGAAAACAGTTTTAGTAATTGCTCTGACATCATGAAAAGAATGAGTTGCAAGCTCTTATGCTGAGTCAACTCTACCTCATTTTCCACAGGAACAGGGTTTCTTTGAAAACTAATCCTCCTTTTATGCCTAAAGTGGTATCCAAGTTTATTTGAGCTGAGCCATCTATCTACTTGTTTTCTTCTTGAACCTAAAATTGAAGGAGAAAGGATACTCTGTACCCTGGATGTCCACAGACAACTCTGGTATTATCTTTCCAAAACTAAATCTTTCAGATCTTTGGATCAGTTGTTCATTTCTTGTGAAAGTAAGAAGAAGGGACAGTCTGTGTTAAAACAGACTATTTGTAAAGGGTTGTCAAGATATGTACTATCTTTTGTTATACTCACCATAACAAAACTATTCCAGGCAGAGTAAAGGCCCACTCTGTCAGGCCCCTGGCTTCATCTGTGTTTTTTTGGAAAGGGTTGGATTCTAGAAGTTATTCTAGAAGCTGTTACTTGTTCTTTGCATACTTTTGCAAGGCAGTACAAGCTTGATTCCTTCTGTAGATCGAGGTCAGAGTTTGATAGGACTAGTCTCCAAAGGCTACTGGACTTTTCTTCCGCCTCCCAAATGTATTAAAGTAGGGAAATTAATCTACCCATACAGCTAAGGCTCTGCAGCAGTGATCATTATGACAAACATAGTCCAGTTGTGCAAGTAAAATTAAAATTACTTTTAACAGTAAACGCTCAGATCACTGCTGAAGTAGCTGCTTCCGTCCTCCATCCCCACTTTTTTTGGTGTTTTTTTTTTTTTTTTATGCCAGGATATGGACATTTATTTTTTATTGTTCGTAGCATTGCCCTTTCAGGGCTCGGTCTCCCTCTGTCTTTTGGCAGGAAAGCTATGAAGGGCTTGGCACCTGAACCTGTGTGTTGGTCAGCTCCGCACAAGCTGCCTGACAGTTTGGGCACAGAGACGGTTTTGAAGCTTTGGAAGATGGCCGGCTGTTATATCTTTGGCAGAATATAACCCACATAGCTAAGGCTACTGCAACAGTGATCATTTGAACATCTACTGTTAAAGTAAGCTTACTTACACAACTAGACATCTGGACAGGGGAAAAAATACCCCAGTCTTAAACAGATTTTACCCTGTGGTGTTTAACAGGTATCCCAGTTAACAAAAGAAGCCTTAGCTTGTACCCAGTAAGCCTTTTCCTTCACCAGTCATTTTTCTTTGAGCATCTTCAGGATACCAGAAGGCCTCTTTTTAGATGTTGAATTTAACCATGTATAACAGAAAGGCTGTTCTTTCACACAAAAGGTTAAATGTGTCATTAATCTTGTAAGTATTAGTCTTTAAGGTATTTCTGAACAGTTTGCTTTCCAGCCCAATGATTTTTCAGATAAATAATCTACTGTTGCAAACCATTTAGGTGGCTTGTTTGAGGGCCACATAACACATTGCTGTATGCAGGAATGGATCAGAATTTTATCATGTGAAATGGTACAAATATGTGGACTGCACCTGCTGTTTTGAATTGGATGGGCTGTTGTGCATGTTTTTTGACTGTGGTGGATGGACAGTGTTGAAAGATTTAGTTTTTGAACCTCGTTTTTGAGCATGTTAAAACAATTGTGTGACAAGATTGATAACATTGCCACCTCACAGCTTGATGTTCCCTGTTCTATTCTCGGTTGGGTGCCTTCTTTGTGGAGTCTGCATATCCTCCCTGTGTTCGCATGGGTTTTCCTCCAGGTGCTCCAGTTTCTTCCCACATTCCAAACTTATGCAGTAGGTGGACTGGAGACACTAAATTGACCATAGGTGTGAGTGTGCGTTTGAGAGTGTGGTGTGGAAGAACTACTGTGGCAAGGCAAGCCACCCGGCAATGTGAACCTTGGCCCTAGAAGATTGTCACTGTTGAAGTGACACCCTGACCCCATGTACAGAAATGGGGAAAAAGGGGTTGTGGATGGATGGATTATTATTAATTAGTAAAGATGATTCATAGGATTAGTCATGAATACAGGGGCATTACTCAAACTTAAAGCTGTGGTCCCTTTGAGGAAGTGAAGTTTACTTGCAATTGATTGAATTTTGTTTGAAAAATAGTTTTAATAAGCTTGACGGTTAATGGTGTATGCAATTCAGGGGCACAGCTGTGGTGGTGAAATGTGTCTCATGTTATACAAACATAGATGGGATAACCTTAGTAGAGATGTATCGTGTTACATAAAACAATAATTCTGGCCAATAATTTACTCACAAAGTATGTAAAATTGAAATTAGATTTTTAGGTGTTAAGCTGTCGTCGACCATAACATTTTGAAACTTGTGGTGTATAGAAAGTCTACAGCAGATGGCACATTTTTGTATGCTGGCAGTTTCTATTTGCTATGCTTTTATTTAATTTGCTTCCCTTTGATGAATATTTACAGGTGAGTTCATAGATTTTTTTTGAAATGTGAATGAACTTCAGTGGGTGAGTGTGGCTTTACCAGAAGGCTTCAACAGAGGGGGATACTCAGTGGGTCTGCTGAATATAACTCTGCCAGGGGAGCTAGACTGTGCTAGACCTGTGATGTTTTTTTTAATCTGTATTGTAGAAGAAAGAGAGACCCACCAAGAGGTGCAGTGTTGCTGAACAATGCAGAGGGTGGACAGAATTCTTTGAAAATGTTCATAATTTTATTTAAAAAGATGTTAGAAGAGAAGTAACGACCAGCTCATAAGTGTGTTTGAGAAATTATTCAGCCTCACAGAACAGGCTGGTAGAGAGATTTTTAGTTCAGTGGAATATTCACTTGGAGAGGTGTATTGACAGTATCTTTTTTTAACCTTTGATCTGATATTCTCAGTTTTTCATGTTATCCTCGACAAATGGGTCCAGTTCCAAGCAATGGAACCGACTTGGCTGTTACTAGAGCTTACACTAGCCAAAAACTCTTGAGCTTTACCCTTGCCCAGAATGCTCCTCTCCCAGTTACCTCAGATCTCGTTTGCCACTTTTCCTGACAGATGCATTTGTCTTCACTCTTGAACGAAGTGTAATTTAAAATATAGTTTTCTGTTTTCTCTGCTCCTTTGTAATTTCCTTTTTGTTAATCACTCTCGTTTAGAACCCTGCCCACTGTTTTTTCCATCTAGTTTGAACTTCTCCTCTTCCTTTTCTTTCCTTCTGTACACGCTTGGTCAAAAAAAAAAAATTTAAAAAAAAAAAGAAGTTTATTGTATTTTCATCGAATGTGTCTGGCTCTGTATTATGTATGTATGTATGTGTGGTGCTGTATGTACTCAGAGATCAGTGTCAGTGTCACCGTTTGTGTTTCCATGCTTCTGGGCCCCCAGGCCCAGGCCCCAGCTTTGGAGCCTGGAAGGAAGCAAGCGGCTATCTAGTAGTGGAGTGAGGTAGCCTAGCTTATCACCACAAGATCCAGGTACAGATTACTTAGTCTTACTTGAATTTTGCTTATCTGCTCGTTAATGTTCAGTTAGCTGTCAGCACTAAATAAGCAAATTACTAACTACAGCAGCCACCCTTCCACTTTTACCTAAAAAAATTTTTACCT
Source organism: Protopterus annectens (assembly GCF_019279795.1). Taxonomy (NCBI): domain Eukaryota; kingdom Metazoa; phylum Chordata; order Ceratodontiformes; family Protopteridae; genus Protopterus; species Protopterus annectens. The sequence continues at coordinate 258,815,953 of NC_056751.1, read as the reverse complement.
TACTACTTTCACTTGCCTAGAGAGAAAAAAACTTTTTATACTCTCAGTCTCCACTTGTCTAGAGGAAAAAGTATTTTTTTTAGGTATGTCCAAGGGTCAGAGGTCCCAGTGTTCTGTTCTCTCCTCTATCTCTGAAATCTGGGTATCATGAGGAAATGTAGCAGTTGCCGCATGTACACAGACAACCCTCTCATCCTACAACCCAACACCACAAGTCCCACTAAACCCACACCACCAATACCACACAACCACAAAATATTCACAGAGGCTCTCAATAATGAAATACTCCATCTACTCCAGCAACCAAAGCAGAACCAAGAACAACAACACAACCCACCCAAACCACCAACCCCCCCAGACTCAGTGTGCCCCCCAGACCCAGCCCAGCAGGCAACCAGCATAACCCAAACAAACCACGTGCAACACACTAAGTCATATGTGACATTTAGTCCCACACACCCATGCCAACACAGAAGAAGGTTACTGTCAGCTGCCTGTTGGGTGACAGGCCTGTTGGTGACAACGCCGCATTGCATTCCTCACACAAGGTCACTCACAACAAATATGTCATTGTTGTCCATGTTGGTGATGTCCTGAGTGACTACCTCCTGGACACATGAAAAACAGAGAAGAAGAAGAGCTCTCCAATCTTTGTAGCCCAGGTGGTATGACCCCTAGCCCTGTAGCATCCTAGCATCGCCCAGATACTGCAAATACAAGGACAGGACAAAATGATTCACTTCAAAATTGGCTTTCTGGTGTCATCTAAGGGGATCCATTATCTGGTCTACCTGGGACAACATGGTCAACAGACCTGGGAAAACTACTCATAACCAACCTTCGCCAACGCTTTCTTTCAATCATAAAATATGCCCTGGGTCAACGTGATCCACACTCCCACCAGGGTAACAATATCCAACTCCTGAGATTTTCGAAAGTGAGTTTCAGAACCAAAGTCTTCAATAAAGCTAAGTACCCGTTGAAACTTTTCTTGCTCCAGACCGATGTCAGTAAAAGTTAATAATTGTATCTCTTGTGGGAAGCAAATACCTCATAAGGACTTTCACTCTTACTGTATTCCTTGCCTAGGCCCTGACCACGACGTTACCAGTTGTCGGTTTTGTGCTAGATTCAATAAACGCACTATTAAACGTTGGTTTGATTTTGCTTTACATTATTTTGGCTGAAGGTTTAATTACATAATGCCGTTGGAACAACCGACGACCGGAACTTATAAAAAACGCAAAGACAATGAAAAGGACAGGCATCTGAGGTCCAAAACCGAGGACGAAGCCTCTTCTAGGCCAGTCGCCGGTTCTCAGTGAGGCGCTTTCGCAGCCCCTGACACCCGCTACCTCAGAGCCACAGGCCGTATCAGACAGCCACGCGGAGACACCGGGGCCTGTGGAAACTCAAGGTATTGTATTGGGCCTATGGAAACTATTCCCTCAGATGGGTCTGGAGCCGCTGAGCAGGCACTGGCTTCTGAGGGTGTTTTCAGACCTTCACAGTGTACAATTAAGACCATTACAGCAGCCAAGGCAAAGTTAAAAACACCGTTAAAGACAAGAAAACAAGTACAGCATTCTACTGAACAGTCATCCATGCCAAAGAAAAAGATGCTTAAAATGGCCAAAGACCTAATTACTTTAATCAGGGGTTCCCATCCCCCTCCTGACAAAAGGCCTAGGCAAGACACTGACTATGATTCCTCTGACCAGGTTTCTATTTCCACTGATTCCTCTTCTGATCAGGGATATTCTCTCCCTCCCTATGAGGACTCTGATGCAGAAGAGTCTATACCTTCAGCCTCTCCGCCTGAGGATTATTCCTTTGGGGAAACCCTGCACAACATGAGGGAGCATTTCCATTGGGAGAGCCAGGATTATTCAGAATCCAAGAAAAGGCTCAGAGACTTTATTTTATTGCCCCAGCACAGGCCCCTGGCTATTCCCCCTGTGCTTGATATTGTTGATGATGTTTTTTCTGAATCCAGTCTGACTCCTGATTCTTTACCCCCCTGCACCAGTCAAGCCTGACAGGTACTACAGGGCAACCAAAAAAGAAAATAGCTTACGCCTTAAGCTATGTATTCTTGGGAACCGGTACACACTTTATCAAGGATGAACCAAAAAGTACGCGGTGATGTTACTCGAATAAAATCCACTATTTTATTTTGAAAAACACGCAGTCAGTTAAGCGCTTTCATCTGCATAACGTACAGGCTTCCTCAGAACTAACTGCCATTAGCTACAAACAAGTTTAAATAACTTTCTTGGCGCCAACTACGCTTATAAAATTTCAAGACATATCTCATAAAATAAAAGTAAACATCGCACTATTAGAGATAGTGTCAGAATGATATATCAAATTCATTCTAATATATCATATGTAAATACTTTCGTATATACATTTTGTGTATAAAATATTTTTTTACATATACAAGCTATTACTTATGAAAACTATTACTTATAAAAACTTAGGCAAGGTGGAGAGATAATGTGTTCTGTATTGTATATATATTATTAAATAACTATATATACATATATATATAAAAAGCATATATAACTAGACAATAAAGACTAAAAATAAAATGTGAAAAAAATATATAATAAAAAAAAATAAATAAAAATAAATCTTAATTCATTTTTTCATAATAACAATTCCATATAATGATTTTTAATTTTTATACTTTAATAAGGATTTTATAGGAATATTATCGTTCAATCCAGGGGGTGTGGAGGCATCTGTGTATAATTGCCACCACATTTCGCGAAAAGATAAGAACCCTTTACAATCGCCCCCTTGGGGTCCAATCTAATAATGTCTACAATACCAAATGTAAATCTATGTTCCTTTCCAAACTGATTAATATGTCTGCATTTTTTTTCATCACCTTTTTTGATACAATACATGTGGTCATAAATTCGTCTATTAAAATGCCTTTCAGTCTTTCCAATATAGAAAGCTGGGCATGCACCACATAGTGCAATATAGACCACAAATGTTGTCTTACAATTTCCATGTCGGAATTTTATATTAGTCCTGGTGATGTTTTTCAAATTTACTTCATCTTGTTCAAAAATCAAATAGCAATAATTACAATTCCCACATCTATATGTATGTGTGTTTATATTAATTATTCTACTAGGGTCCCTCTCTAAAATTCTTTTAAGATCAGGGCCCATTTTGTATACAAAAGTTGGTTCAGTCCCAACTATATTGGAAATATAGGCATCAGTTTGGATAATATTCCAATTATTTCTTATAATATCCTTGACCTTAATAACATGTGGTCCATATTCCAATATACATGCCCTATTCATTTTATTGGACATCAGGCTGGACGTGTTCCTTAAACTATAATTGTGTGAACTTCCATATGCTAAACCCAATAACGGAGTGTATTTTATACCCCACTCCTTCACTACCTGCTTCCTCACTTTCTCCATCATTTTAATATCATATCCTCTGTCCTTAAATAACGTAGTTATAAAATCAACTTCTTCCAACATAAGTGCATAAGACGTTGTCATTCTTACGGCTCGTACCAATTGACCTTTAAAGATGTTTTTCATCATACTTTTAGGATGATTACTCGTAAATTCAAGGTAACTATTAGAAAACGTTGCTTTCCTATAAATTCTAGATGAATATTGATTATTATCTTTGAAAATAAAAGTATCCAAATATGCCAAACCTGTATCATTTATTGAAACAGTGAATTTGAGAAATTCACTGCTAGAATTTATATACTCTAAAAATTGATGTAAGTGTTCCACACTACCTTCCCATAGTATATAAATGTCGTCCAGGAAGCGTGAATAATATTTGATGCTCTTATAAAATTCACTTTGGAATATGGTTGATTCCTCCCAGTCTAGCATGACTAAATTCGCGAACACAGGGGCGCAAACTGCCCCCATAGCTACACCTCTTTTTTGTCTAAAAATCTCCCCTTCATAATATATATAATTAAGATCAAGAACTATACTCATTAACTCCATAATTAGACAAACCTTATCCCATTCTAGCTCTGTGTATTTTCTCAAACTTCTAACAAATGCTTCTAATCCCTCAGATTTCAGTATACATGTGTATAAATCTATTACATCTACAGTAACAAACAAGATACCATCCTTACACGATGTAATAGGATATCTTGAGAGAAATTCCCAAGAGCCTTTCACTAAATGGGGAATTCTTTCGTATATACTTTTCAACACATACATATAGATGTGGGAATTGTAATTATTGCTATTTGATTTTTGAACAAGATGAAGTAAATTTGAAAAACATCACCAGGACTAATATAAAATTCCGACATGGAAATTGTAAGACAAAATTTGTGGTCTATATTGCACTATGTGGTGCATGCCCAGCTTTCTATATTAGAAAGACTGAAAGGCATTTTAATAGACGAATTTATGACCACATGTATTGTAGCAAAAAAGGTGATGAAAAAAATGCACTTAGCAGACATATTAATCAGTTTGGAAAGGAACATAGATTTACATTTGGTATTGTAGACAGGGGGGCGATTGTAAAGAGTTCTTATCTTTTCGCAAAATGTGGTGGCAATTATACACAGATGCCTCCACACCCCCTGGATTGAACGATAATATTTCTATAAAATCCTTATTAAAGTATAAAAATTAAAAATCATTATATGGAATTGTTATTATGAAAAAATGAATTAAGATTTATTTTTATTTATTTATTTTTTTATTATATATTTTTTTCACATTTTATTTTTAGTTTTTATTGTCTAGTTATATATGCTTTTTATATATATAGTTATTTAATAATATATATACAATACAGAATACATTATCTCTCCACCTTGCCTAAGTTTTTATAAGTAATAGTTTTTATAAGTAATAGTTTGTATATGTAAAAAAATCTTTTATACACAAAATGTATATACGAAAGTATTTACATATGATATGATATTAGAATGAATTAATTTGATATATCATTCTGACACTATCACTAATAGTGCGATGTTTACTTGTATTTTATGAGATGATATGTCTTTAAATTTTATGAGCGTATTTGGCGCCAAGAAAGTTATTTAAACTTGTTTGTAGCTAATGGCAGTTAGTTCTGAGGAAGCCTGTAGTTTATGCAGGTGAAAGCGCTTAACTGACTGCGTGTTTTTCAAAATAAAATAGTGGATTTTATTCAACGAGTACCATCACCGCGTACTTTTTGGTTCATCCTTGACAAAGTGTGTACCGGTTCCCAAGAATACATAGCTTAAGGCGTAAGCTATTTTCTTTTTGGTTATTCAGTTGTGGCGAACGCTTGTTTTGGTTTATAGGTACTACAGGGTCCCTGACTCTCATAAATTTCTTTACAAAAACCCTGCTGCAGATCCAGAAACAATTTCTCAGGGTCCTAAAGGGGTTAAGGCTTCCACTGCTAAAAATTCTGTCCCCTCGGATAGAGATTCCAGAGCTCTGGACAGATGGGGGAAAAAGTTTACACTTCTGCTACTTTAGCTGTAAGGGCTTTAAATTGCCAGTTTCACATGCTTAAATATCAACAGTACCTCATGTCTTTGTTAAAGCAGAAAATGGTTTCAATCTCAGAAAGTCCTGACAGTAAGGAAATGCAGGATTTATTGCATGCAGCTGAACAAGTGGGAAAGCATACTTTACAATGTGGTTTTGATTCATTAGAGGCTTCTTGTAGAGCCGCAGTTATAGGCTCTGTTATTCGAAGGCATGCTTGGTTGAAAGAACAAACTTTACCTGACCATGTTAAAGTAAAATTATTGGATGCTCCACTACAGCATGATACTTTGTTTGGTGTTAAGGCAGAAGAGGTGTTAAAGAAAATGGAGGATAAAGCAAAATCAATGCAGACAGTAAAGGATTTCTTACAGGTTCAACCACCTAGGTTTAGCAGAAACTGGCCTTCAAAAAATTGGTCCTTTCCAGTGTCAGACAGGCCTCAAAGAGGCAGATACAGATGCCCAAGAGGCAGATCTCAGCCCCAAGGCTCCTACAGACATAAACAATGGGGTGCTTCAGCCCCCAAAGGAGGGGAAGACAAATCACAACCTTATAGGAAACAGTCCCAATGACTTCCCTCTACAGATGCCAAACACTTACCTTTTCGCAGCACCCCTAGGGGGAAAGCTAGCACTTTTCTCAAAAAATTGGCACATAATCACCCAAGACAAATGGGTACTGAATATTGTTTCTCAGGGTTACAGGTTCCACTTTCACACGCTTCCAAAATCAAAAGGTATGCTGGACCTGCCACAAAACCAATGCTCAGAGGCACAAAAACAAATTGCTGCTCTCATGGACATGGGAGCTATTCAAAGAGTACCACAGCAAGAACAGGGGCAAGGATTTTACTCAAGACGTTTCTTAGTACCCAGAAAGGACAAAGCCTAGAAACCAATACTGGACCTGTCAAACCTAAATACTTTCCTGGATGTTCCAAAATTCAAAATGTTAACACTACAGCAGCTTCTACCCATGCTGGGCAAGAAGGTTTGGCTAGTTACTTTGGACCTCAAGGAGGCATACCTGCATGTCCCAAGCAGACAAACTTGCAGAAGATACCTCGGATTCATAGCAGGCTCAATGCATTACCAATTCTCTGCATTGCCCTTTGGCTTATCTACTGCTCCCTGGGTCTTCACAAAATGCCTGGCACCAGTAATTGCATTTTGCAGACAAAAAGGAATTCAAATATATCCTTACTTGGACGACTGCCTTATTCAAGCAGAGAGCAAGGGCATTCTACTAAACCATCTGGCGTTTGTAAAAAGATTGCTAATTTGCCTAGGGTACACAGTAAATGAAAAGAAATCAAAACTAGTGCCCCCTCAAGAGATAATATTCCTGGGTGCAAGCTTAAATACAACTGCCCAGATGGCTTATCTCACGCCAGACAAACAAAGGCAACTGACTCAATACTTTCAACTGATGACAACAAAGACTCAGCTCCCTGAAAGAAAAATTCTGCAGGCCCTGGGCTTCATGGCGTCCTGCATTCTACTAATTCCATATGCAAGACTGCATATGAGGAAACTACAATGGTATCTAAAAAGTGTTTGGACTCAGCATTGTCACAGCCTGGTGACAATCATAACTTTAATTCCCTGCCTACAACAGGAGTTTCGATGATGGTCCCAGGCCTGTCACCACAACAAGGGACAGCCTTTCACCTTGCCCACAGCCAGGCAGACAATAACAACGGATGCATCGGATTATGCGTGGGGGGACACATATGGCAGGAAAATGTATTCAGGGCACGTGGCCCAAGGAACAAATGCATCTTCACATCAATCAGAAAGAGATGCTAGCTGTACAGAATGCCCTGACAGCTTTCAAGGACCTACTACATCTAGGACAAGTACTAATAAAGACGGACAATACCACAGTTATGTGGTACATAAACAAGCAAGGGGGCACACATTCCTACCCCCTATGCAGGCAAGCCATGACCTTGTGGAACACAGCACTAACCTATCAGGTACATCTGCAGGCACAATTCCTACCAGGAACAAAAAATACACTGGCAGACAAGCTAAGCAGAAATCTCATGGACCCTCACGAATGGAAATTAAATCCACAGGTGTTCAGCATGATATCAAGGAAATGGGGACGACCAGACATATTGCACAAGAACTTATCACTGTCAAGCATGGAAAGTGGATGCTCTATCATTCAGCTGGAAAGCCCTGACAGTCTATGCCTTCCCTCCAATGCCTCTTCTTACCAAGGTGCTCCTAAAAGTCAGACAAGAAAGGCCAAAAATGATCCTGATTGCCCCAGACTGGCCACGCCAGCACTGGTACCCAATCCTAAAGAGCTTGTCTCAGGGCCCAGCGTGGCCTTTACATCAAATTCCTCATCTTCTGACTAAACAAAACAATCAGATTTTGCACAGTCAACTCAGAACCTTAAATCTGGCAGCATGGCAGATAATGTAGCCACTCAGACTGCACCTCTCTCTAAAGCTGTTATGGATGTCATTTTAGAAGCCAGGAGGCCCAGCACTAGGAAATCTTATGAAGAAAAATGGAAGAGATTCTGTGCTTGGAACCAGGCACAAGGGTTCAAACCACTTGTTCCAAATATATCTCAGATTTTACAATACCTAACTGAGATGCTGGACAAAGGCCTATCTTTCTCATCAATTAAAATCCATGCCTCTGCCATTTCAGCTCATTACAATACAGAACCTCCTATTTTTTCACATCCTCTACTAAGACAGTACCTCAGAGGGGCAAAAAACATAAGACCCCCAAGGAGAGCACCAGTACCAACTTGGGATCTCAATTTTGTTTTAGAAAAAACTCATACTGCCTCCTTTTGAACCAGCCAGCGCAGCTGATATAAAATTCTTATCATGGAAAACTGCTCTGCTCCTAGCAATAACTTCAGCAAGAATAGTATCAGAGTTACAGGCATTAATGGCTGTGGAACCTTTCATCATTTTTCACCAGGACAGGGTTTCTCTCAGGACAAACCCAACATTCATGCCAAAAGTAGTTTCCAATGTGGCCCTGAACCAAACCATTCATTTACCAATTTTCTATCCAAATCCCCAGAATAAAGGGGAGAGACTTCTGCACGCTTTGGATATACACAGACAGCTACGATTATACTCGGATAAAACAAAAGCTTTCAGAAAAACTGAGCAACTGTTTGTAGCCTATGCTGCAGGATCACAAGGAAAACCTATCACAAAGCAGACAATTTCAAAATGGATAGGACACTGCATCCGTTTCTATTATGCACAACATGGCAAATCAGTGCCTAAGGTCATTAGGCCACATTCTACCAGAGCAGCAGCCACTTCAGCAGCCTTTCTCAGAGGAGTACCAACCAAAGACATTTTAGAAGCTGCAACCTGGAGTTCAGTGCACACTTTCACCAAGCACTACCACTTGCCTCTCTACTCTAAATCCAGAGCAGGCTTTGCCACTGCAGTCCTCCAGGGCCTGGTAGCCTCTCCAAATCCAATTTAGACCCAGCCGACCAACCTCAGCTTTGGGATTCAACCCAAGTGTAATGACTGCAACAGTGAAACACGATGAACATAGTACAGTTGTATACCTACCATAAATGTAGATGTTTGAGTGTATTCACTGTTGCAGTCCAGGTTACCCTCCCACCATCCCCCTTTTCTTTGCTGGGACTTCTCTGTACTCTATACAACCTATGTGGTGTATTTGCTTGTAGATGAAGGAAATGTATACATTAGTACATGCATGTTTTTTGGCATAATTTTATTTTTCCAGCCTTCCTATCTGGGGGCACCTGACATCTGGGGCAAGAAAAACTGAAGAAAATGGCATCAGTTGCATCTTTTATACCCCTGGCGCACTGACGTCAGGGAAGAGGCGACAGCAACCGATGCCGGACCAAGACTTTGGAACTCGGGCCGACTGCGGGTAGCCTGCCGGCAGATAACCCAAGTGTAATGACTGCAACAGTGAATACACTCGAACATCTACATTTATGGTAGGTACACAACTGTACTTTATGACTGCTGAATCCTACACATGTGCACTCTATAAGCACTTATACGAGTGCATGGATCGTGCTATCCCAAACAGAAGCAAGACACTATCCTCCAAAAAAAGGAAGCCAATCTGGTTGTCACCTGCTATAAACAAACTCTACAACAGAAGGAAGAAACTGTTGCAAAAGAGTGTAAAATCCCATGAGTGGAGGAGCTCCCTGGTCAGCCTCAGTAAGAAACTGAGATCCCTTATAAGATCCTCCAAGGCTAGTTACGAAAACAAAATCACCACTGATTCTAAGGGCAGCCACAAAGCATTCTATAGGTATGTCAAGAATCCCAATGGCAACACCCAGATCTGCTCTGAGTTACAGCACAATGGCACGAAAATTACAGAACCATCTGATATTGCCAACATCCTGGCAGATAGGTTCAGTGCTAACTTTACTCCCCCTCTCACCCTGTAAAGGGCCCGTATCTATACAGTAAGAATGCAGAGTCCCTGTAATCACATCTATGCAGGTAAAAGCTGCACTTTCTAAAACCAAAAACACAGCATCCATGGGACCAGACAACATCCCAGGCTGCATTTTGCACGAACTTTAGAACGAACTGGCTCCCCACCTAAGCACCATGTTCAGTCATAGTCTGACGTCCGGCTTTGTGCCCACTGAATGGCGCACAGCAACAGTTATCCCACTCCACAAAGGGGGAGCCACCACTGATCCTGGGAACTATCGCCCTATTAGTTTGACGAGCCTGGTCTGCAAGGCCATGGAACGTATCATCATGGAACGTATCATCATGGAACTCATAAACAAAGACATTGGTAACCTCCAAACTCTGGACCCCACCCAGTTAGGGTTTGTGAAAGGCAGATCATGCCTTCTGAACCTGATTGACTTTTTTGAGGCAGTCACCAAAGCCATAGACGAGGATAAGGTGGTTCACACAGCCCATCTTGATCTTGCCAAGGCTTTCGACACCGTCCCCATTCTGGAATTATAGATAAACTCACTAAACTAGGTATAAATCCCTACATCATAAGATGGGTTGCCAACTGGCTCACTGACAAAACCCACACTGTAAAAGTTGCAGACTCCAAATATGACTTCAAACCAGTGACAAGTAGAGCACCACAGGGTTCAGTCCTGGGATCTCTCCTGTTTGGTATCTCTGAAGTACAGGCTAATACAAAAGGCCTCTGGCTAATGAAGTTCGCAGATGACTGCAAACTAGGAGCCATAGTCAAGTCCCCAAATAATGTGGCGATCATACAGAAGGGGCTCACTGAGACAGATGCCTAGTGTCAGAGACATGGCCTCAAGCTCAATGCCAAAAAGTGCATTGTCATCCCCTTTGGTAAAAACTCTGTACCCATGAACTACCACATAAATGGCAGTGTACTTAATGCTGAATGTGTGATAAAGAGACCTTGGGACCCAGGTGGACAGTAGTCTCTCCTTTGATATTCACATCACCACAGTAATCAGGAAATCCTTCTATGTGGTACACCTCATCACAAAAGGGTTCTCATCCAGGAAAAATAAGTCATTGTTCCCCTCTCCTCAGCACTCATTAGACCCATTATAGGGTACAACGCCTCTTTTGGAATGTACTTCACAAGACATCTGCAGCAGCTGGAAAGGCCACAGAAGTACCTCACAAAGATGATTACTGGCCTCAAACAGATGCCTTACACTGACCGTCTCAAAAAACTCCAGCTTTACTCTGTAGCATATTGCCTACTCCGAGGAGATCTCTGCCTAACATATAAAGCTATGTTAAACCCAGAGCTGTTGGACATGCTGCACCTAAAGAAATCCCAATCCCTCCGAGCTACAAGCTCTAGGGACCTAAACCTTGTCACCACAATAAACAGGACATGCTGGAGGGATAGATTCCTGTCCCAGAGACTTCCTATACTCTGGAACAAGTTACCCATCTATCTCAAGATAAGTTCCTCATTAGCAGTCTTCAAGAAAAATTTTGATGAGTGGATGGGAAATAAGGAAGTACACCCCCGGGGATCACTTCTGTGGCTTTGCTCAACAGGAGCTCAGGAAATTAACTTTCTTGGGTGGCGTAAGCCAGGGACCCTTGTTGTCTAGGCTTACTTAGGCCCTTGGGCCGATAGCCTAGTACCTACCTATGTATAGGTGCGTTACCTAACTGCCTTTTTTGCCGTTGTTGGCAACTTGTATTTTTTCCTCTCCATGGCTGACAAACCCAAAGTCCCTTTTGGTTTCAAAAGATGCCAGAAATGCGGGCACAAAATACCTATGTCCGATGTTCACCTTTTTTGTGCTTATTGCCTGGGCCCTGTTCATCTTCAGGAAGACTGTTCCATATGTCATGCTTTCCTTCACAGGCCTCTTATGGAAAGGAAAAATAAACTGATTTTGAAAGGTATGATACTGTCATCCATCAGCGAGGCTGGATCTAGCTCAGACAAAGCAATGAGCAAGGCTGATGGTATTCCCTTTCTTTTTCATCTTCCTCCACTAAAACTTTAACAGTAAGTGAGAAGATCACTGAAAAACTAATCAGTAAAAAAAATGAAAACTCCAGTTTTCACTAGCTGTGGATATGCATATTTCGGCCTTGTTATGACCTCATCAGCACAGCACAAGCAGAGTGTTTCACTAAGCATAAGAAACACAGGGCTGTTATACCCAGCTGATGCCCATCACCATTAGGGTCACTTTTGGCTTTATTGGCTTGAAATTGTCCATTAAAACGACGAAACAAGTCATGGGCATTCAGAATCGCCAATTAGCTGAAACACCTGATGTTCATAAGGGTCATTTGCATATATTCCATGTGCCTTTCATACAAGAGGTTTGGGAAGTCACTCAGTGGAAGTTATAGCTTTGCTGGAGTTTTCATTTTGTTTCCACTAAAACTTTGGAAAAACCTAAGAAAAGAAGCTGTCGGTGCCTTCTACACTGTCTGCACCTCCCTTGAAAAGATCAGAATCTTTGGTTTCATTAGTATCCTTGGAACCAACTGCCTTCACAACTAAATCTTTGGCCTCAAAGGGTCCTGTGGAACAGAGTTTATCTGTGCAGTCTAAATCCTCGACACCAAAATTATCGGTGCAGACATCTCCTTCTTTGCCAGCTACTTCGATATTGAGTTTACAATCTGAGGAACCAAACAAATGTGACTCTTCTGAGAACTTCATATTTTCCATCGATTGATACCATTCCTGGAAGACTACATTTGCCCTTCTAGGAAAGACCAAAGTCACCATCCACCTGTCCATTTCACCAAAAGATTAACTGAAGATGACTTGGAGAGGTTGGTGAATAAGCTACTCTGGGCAAGAGGATTGTTCAGTACCTCCTTGACTGCAGCCCCATTGGATGTTGGACCTGAACCTTCCTTTACCTCTCCAGTTTTTCCTCCAGTGACTTCATCAGAAGCATTAGAGTTTTTGGCTCCAAGCCTTCCAGTGCCGACTGCATCGGTTCTGGAGTTATCCATATCTTCAGAGCCGGTCCTTGCTCTGAGGTCTACAGTCCATTCGGATCCGGAGACCTCTTGGTGCTGAGTCTGTCCTGTCAGCTCGGAGGGGTAAAAGTCAACTCCTATTTTTTGGAGTCTTCTCTTCACCTTGGGGCTTTTGCATGGATCATCTCGGCTCCAGCTTCTGTCTCAGGGGCTGTCATTTTGGAGCTAGGAGTGACCATAGTTCCAAGGCAGACTTTCTCTGTTTCAGGCTCCCTTCCCTATTTGGGGGGGGGGGCAGCTTTTGAGGTGATAGACAGTGCTCTGACTGCCATAGTCAGACAGTTGACCCCTTCCACCTCTGAGCAAGTATCCCTTTCTTCTTTACGCCCGGCTATAAAACCTGCACTCCCACTGGGACATTGGGTGCCGAGACTTCAGGAGTCCCAGGTAACAATTCTTTTCTCTTCTGATACCTCCTCAGATCATCCCACTGAGGAGGTCCCTAAGAAGAGAAAGTATAAGAGGAAACACTTGGATTCCCCAGAGGACTCTATCACTGAAAACACCGACTTTGATGGAGAGGGATCCCCAAGGTCATCCCCTGATGAAATAATGAAACAGACTGGTGTCTGGAAGTCCCAATATCCTTCTTCCAAGGAGTCAGTGTACCTGCAGTCTATTGGTACTCAACCATCTACCTCTTGGTTGACTCTGCCTGCTGAAGAGCTCATTCAGTTTATCTCTCAGTGGGCGTGGAAGGCTCCTGATAATATAGAACTTATCTCCGGGAGACCTGATAAAATTCCGTCTGCCCCCAAAGGCAAACAGTTCTGGGTTAGAGGGTTAGCTGTGGATGCCATGGTTGTCACTGCAGCCACAAAGAAAGAACTGGCTGATGAGAATTGCTCTATCCATCTACCCAGCAGAGAACCTCGGGTGATGGATAAATTTAGGAAGCGGGCCTATGCATCATCGACCTTTGCCTTAATGTCTTTGAATTTTTTGGCACAGTTCACTAAACGTCAAAGGGATCTGGTCAAGGAGTTAGATAAGCTGGCAGGATCTGTTTCTGAGAAGGTCCAAGAAAAGGATGCTTCCCATTTGGCTACCCTGGAGTCTGTGTATAACTCGTCCATGAGGCTCATTGCTCATGCAGCTAAAGGGAACACCAGAGTGGTGGGTTCAGGCGTTGCCATTAGAAGGCACGCCTGGATGCACCTTTGTGATTTTGCAGAGCCATTTAAGTCTTTATTCATCAATGCGCCTTTTGATGGAGCATCCCTTTGGGCCCTTTTCTGCCTTGGGCATATGTTTTTCCATTCCCCAACGATCCTTCTCTAGGAAGCAAAAACATGGTGGAAAGATTTGGTTCAGAAAGTCCCAAGGACCTTTTCAGGTCACACGTGGAAGTAGTTCTCCTAGGGGCAGTGGGGAGAACATTAATGGAAGACACGTCCACATGGCAGAGGTGGCCCACAGAACCAGGGTTTCAGGGATTCTTTCCTGGAAAAACCCTACCAGCACTCCTGATTGAAGGCCCTATTGTCTTCCTCTGAAGGCTGTCGGGGATGCTTGTCCCTGTACCAAAATGCCTGGCTGCAAATAACTTTGGATACTTAGGTGCAGAGGATCATATCCAGAGGATATTTAATTCCCTGTGCCCCCCCACCCCCCATATGCAACAAAATCCCCGATGTTCCACCCAGTCAGAGGGAACGAGCAGTTCTAGAAATCCAAAGTCTGCTAGAAAAAAGTCATCCATGAAGTCTCACCAGACTTGATGAGTCTGGAATACTAGCGATTCTTTTGGGTACAAGTCAGTTCATCAAACCAAAGTCTGGATGGTCACGGCACAGTCCATTCTTCCATTTTTAGAAAAGGACAATTGGATGTGCTCAGTAGATCTTCAGGATGCATATTACCATATAAAAATGGACAACAGATCCAGAAGGTTTCTTTGCTTCCGACTGGGAGCCAGTCCACTACCAATTCAGAGCCCTGCCCTTTGGCCTCACCGTAGCAGCTCACTTGAGACTGCAGGGATTCAGAGTGTTTCTCTATCTGGAATATTGGCTCATTACCATCCTGACCAGGCACCAGTTGTTACAAGGGATCATGTACTTCATGTCTGTTCCTTTCTGGGAATAGCTGTAAATTGCAAACAATAGAAATCGACCATTGTTCCATTTGTCGAGAATAAAATGAAAATTGTCAACATCGGGTGAAGAAGTTATGTACTCACCATAACATTCCATCTGTATTGTCCATTTTCATTAGTCCTCAATTCCCCTCCCTCCTTCTCCCTGCCCTTTGAAGCTTTTGATAGAATGCTTAATGACTCTTTTGCCACTAGTGTTACTTTGTATATGGTTCCAGATATGGATTCTGTGAAGGCTGTTTGGTTGCTGTATTCTTTGTTTTTTTTTCTGCAAATTCGATCTGAGGTAATTGGGGGTGGGGGCATTCTGGATAAGGGTAAAGCTTGAGAGTTTTTGGCCAGCACGAGCTGTAATAACAGCAGAGTTGGTTATGATGCTCAGAACCAGACCCATTTGTCAAGGATAAATGAACGGTATGACGAGTGCATAACTTTTTTTATATATTTGACTTGATTATATATATTTATAATATTTACACATACAGCTTGGATATTTATTGTGTAGTTTCTTAGACTGACATTGGTTTCATATATATATATATATATATATATATATATATATATATATATATATATATATATATATCTATATAGATAGATATATCTATAGATATAGATAGATATAGATATGTGTGTGTGTGTGTTGTTTGCTGTTTGCACTCATGTCCCTCAACAACAAGCACAAATATCCATGTTGGAGTGAATGACTTGAGATGTACCTCCCTGGACTACATGAAAAGAGATATGAAAGAGCGCTCGGATCATGTGGCCCAGGCAGGTATGACCCTAGCCCTGAGTAGCATCCTGCCTTCGCCCAGAATGATACCACAGTATAAGGACAAAATGATTGACTTCAACAATTGGCTGAGCTTCTGGTGTCATTCAAAGGGGATCCAGTATCTGTCTGCCTGGGACGACATGATAGACAGACCACGATGCTTTGCCAGAGATGGTCTGCACTTGTCGCCCATGGGTTTCAGGTTACTGGCTAAGGCTCTTGCCACCCCTATAGTGCCTTTTTTTAGGCAAAGTTCAAAGGACAAAACCACCACCATAACAGGTACAAGCATGAAAAATCTGAAGGTAATGCTACTCTATGCTAGAATTCTAAACCTCAAAATGCACTCTCCCGAGGCACTCCTAAAAATTGAGAACATTGATATCTGTGCAGTAACTGAGACCTGGTTCAAGGCTCCTGAGAGCACCCCTGCAATACCAGGCTTACAACTCTTACCACACTTTTCGGCCACCAAACCAGGACCGAAACACTAAAGGTGGAGGAGTGTCCATATTCACAACGCATATTCACAACACCAGGCTAGTTGCCCAACACAGTGCGTCTGAAATTCTCCAGGTGCAACTAACACTAGGTAAGACTGCAATCCAAATTGTAGCTTGCTACAGATCCCCACCATGCCCCAAGATTCTCACTACACCTTTCTAAACATACTGGAAAATATTAAGATACAACCAAACACCCTAATACTTGGTGATTTCAGCTACCCTGCCATTAACTGGAAAAGCTACTCATGTACCGACACCTTTGCCCAACAGTTCTTGGAATTCATAAATTCCAACGCCCTGGATCAACTAATCCTTAGTCCCACCAGGGGCTCCAATGTTCTAGACCTGGTAATTACCAACATGGGAAATCGATGCTCCACACCTATGTTTACCCCCTCATTGGTCAGGTCTGACCATAAGCTAATCATTCTTGAGATCCACATCCCATCCCCATCCCCCAGTAAGGAAACCTCTGTAAAAAACTTCTCCAAAGCCAGCTACTCAAGTCAGAAGTGACAAACTTCATAACACCCATGCAGACGGGAACTGAAAGTTCGACTGCTGAATCCTACACGAAAGCACTGTACAAGCACATCCACTCGTGCATGAATCATGCAATCCTCAATAGAACCAAGACACTCTCCTCCAAAAAAAGGAAGCCAATCTGGTGGTCCATTGCCGTAAACAAACTTTACAACAAAAGGAAGAAACTGTAGCAGAAAAGAGGAAAATCCCAGGATGCAAAAAACTCCCTTACCAACCTCAGTAAGAAGCTGAGATCCCTCATAAAATCCTCCAAAGCTAGTTACGAAAATAAAATTGCCAAAGATTCCAAAGACAACCACAAGGCATTCTATAGCTAATATGTCAAGAATCTAAATGGCAATACTCAGATCTGCTCTGAGCTACAACAGAATGGCATTAAATATACTGGTCCCAAGGATACTGCCAATATCCTGGCAGATCGATTCAGTGCAAACTTCACCCCCCTCTCACCCCCTAAAGGTCTCCTCTCAATACCGAAAGATTGCCAAATTCTGGTAATAACGGCCACACAGGTAAAAAACGCACTCTCTAAAGCTAAGAATACAGCATCCATGGGACCAGATGACATCCCAGGCTGTGTACTACATGAACTACAAAATGAACTGGCACCTCACCGAAGTGTCATGTTTAATTATAGCCTCACCTCAAGCTTCATGCTCACTGAGTGGTGCAAAGCTGTAGTTATCCCACTCCACCTTGGATCCCAGGAACTACCACCCCATCAGTCTGATGAGCCTGATCTGCAAGGCCATGGAACATATCATGGAATTTATAAACAAAGACATTGGCAACCTTCAAACACTGTACCCCACACTGTTTGGGTTCGTCAAGGGACGATCTTGTCTCCTGAACCTGATTGACTTCTTCGAATCAGTCTCCAGAGCCATGGACAAGGGTAAGGTGGTCCCCACAGCTTATCTGGACCTCGCCAAGGTCTTTGACACCATCCCACACTCTGGAATCATAGATAAACTTAATAAACAGGGCATTAATCCCTACGTCACTCGATGGGTTGTCAACTGGCTTACTGACAGAAACCCACACTGTAAAAGTAGCCGACTCCAAATCCAGCTTCAGACAAGTAGAGTATGTCAGGGTTCAGTCCTGGGACCGCTCTTGTTTGGCATCTACTTCTCTGAAGTACAGGCCAACACTAAGGGAGTCTGGCTAACAAAGTTCACAGATGACTGCAAATTGTGAGCCATTATTGAATCCCCAAATGATGTGGATATTCTACAAAAGGGCCTTACAGAAACAGATGCTTGGTGTCAGAGCCATGGGCTCAAGCTCAGTGCCAAGAAATGTATAGATGTTATGTAGTCCTATCTCGCCTACATTCTTACCCGTGGGTTCTCGGCTCCGACTCGGCCGACTTTTCTAGCTCGAAGACTTTCATTGGCTGGGCTAAGCAGGTATCCCATGGTGCACTGCTCCATATCCCCAGATTTTGTTGCCTCGTAGCTCGGACGAGGTCTCGCTTGGCTGTGGCTAAGTACCCTTTTTTCTTGTCTTAAAGAAAAGTTTTGGTTCATAATCAAAAGCTATTTTCATAGCTATTCTCTAGTGTTGTTTGAGGTTGTGATCCTGTGATTGTTCTGTGGTATCCCGCTGATTGTTCCCTTGGGCTAGGCCCGTTTCAGTTAGAGGGCCTAGTCCTTCTCATATTGCCTTCTGTGTGTGTGTGTACGGTCTAAACCGCTTAAGTTAGAGGTTTGGGCTATTCCCTTTCCTTGTGGTCATCAACCGTTTTTGGTTAGAGGTTTGGACTTGTTTCTTTAGTGTGTGCGCTTGGTAACTGTTTAGTGTTCGTTCCCGCATTTTGTGGTGTGAGTGCCTGTGAGTTCTTCTCAGACTTGTTTTTTGCATTTTGGTGTAGTTGTGAAGATGTCCAAAGATTCCAAGGAGCACAAACCTTCGGGTTTCAAAAAGTGCTCTAAATGTGGGTACAAAATGTCCATCACCGATGGGCATTCCATTTGTGTCTATTGCTTGGGATCCATTCACCTGCAGGAATCCTGCAGTTTTTGTCATGCGTTCAGTTCTGGAGTTCTCCAAGAGAGAAGGAATAAGCTGATTTTTAAAGGGACTCTTGAAACCCTCTTTTGAAGAGGCTATGGATTCGTCTCCCAGTGGTAAATTAAAATCTGTCAAGTCAAAAAAAGAGATCTCCAGCACCGTCAGCTTCATTGAAGCCACTGGAGAAAGTCTCAAAAACTGCATCAACCTCCTCGGCTCCACTGTCCTTGGGGCCGCAGGAAGTGGCTGTGTTAACGGAACCGGCGTCAGCTCCAATTTTATTGGAACCTCTTAGGAGCCGATTGCCCAGTCTCAGACCAGTTTCTCCTGAGGGGAGATCTCGATCTCCCTAACTGTCTTCCAAATCCTCCAGGACCCTTTCGGATGTGGATGTTGATAGGGTGGTCCAGAGGCCCCTTCAGTCACCGGTTTTGGCAAAATTATTTTCGGCTCCGGCCCAGTCGGCTCCGGAGCCCGCCCCGACCCTGTCTTCGATCATTCCTCCTCCGAGCGCATCTCTGTCTTCGGAGCCAGAGTGTTCCACACCATGTGATGTTCCTAGGCTGGCTCCGATGGCCCCTTTGGCTCCATCAGTACCGGCATCGACTCCGACCCCGTCGGCTCCGTCCTCGGGGTTCAGGACTCTGGATTCTTCGGTCGGTCCCGAGGGGGACATCTCGGGGCTTATTTCAGTTCAGACTCTCCCTCTCGGTGCCTCGGCTCGGGGAACTCCGACCCCCGTCATGGCCTCTGAGGCTGGTCGCTCCTCTGACCTGGGGGGGCCTGCCTTCGAGGCTGTGCGGACCGCGCTGGCCAGATTGTCAGCTACATCAGGCGGGTCGGTCACTGTGTCCCCCACCACTCCGGTGAGAGCCTCTGATCACCACCTATCCATGGACAGCAGAGCACCAGGGCCTAGGGATACCCCCACGAGTGGTCCCCAGATTTCTGAGGACCCCTCAGAGTTCGTGCCTGAGGAGCCCCCTAGAAAGAAAACATGCAAGAGGAAGCACATAGACTCCCAGGATGAGTCCCTCACCTCGGATACTGACCTCAAGGAATCAAAGGGGTCCCCCAAGTCATCCTCTGATGATGTTTCCTTCTCCGACATCCTGGAGATACTGAAACAAAGAGGTGACTGGCCGTCAAAAGCCCCTTCCGAGGAGGAGTCAGTATTCCTTAAGGCTTTTGGTGCTCAGCCCTCCGCCTCCTGGGTGTCTCCACCCTTCGACGAGCTCCTTGATCTGATATGTCGAAGAGTGTGGGAAAACCCTGATTCTGTGGAGCCCGTGCCCAGGCATCCCAACAAGTTTCTTTCAGGCCCCAGGGCAAAGAGTTTCTGTTTAAAGGAGTCCCTGTAGATGCCATGGTGGCGGCGGCAGCCACTCAGAAGGAAGTAGCAGAGTCTTCTTCATCCATCCATCCTCCTAACAAGGAGTCTAGGACCATGGGACCGGTACGGGAAGCATACCCTCTCGTCAGCAACCTTTACCTTACGGTCACTGAATTACCTGTCTCACTTCACTATGCTCCAGAGAGATCTCCTCAAGGAGTTAGGAGATACTCTTGCAGGTAACATTCCTGAGGCGGTGGCCGAGACGGTTAACGCCCAGGTCTCTACCCTCAATTCCATTGTCAACTCATCCATGCGGCTCCTTTCGTATGCAGCCGAGGGAGCGAGTAGGGCAGCAAGCTCAGGAGTTGCCCTTAGAAGGCAAGCCTGGCTGCGCCTATGTCACTTTGCGGAGGCCTTCAGGTCTTCCTTCACTGACGCCCCATTTGATGGTTCTTCTTTGTTCGGGACCAAAGTGAAAGACACCCTCACCAGGTGCGAGCAAGAGGGAAAGACCCTGTCTGCCGTAGGGGTCAGTTTTCCCCTTCCTTCTAGGCCTTATCCCAAGGCCCATCGGAGGGGGATATGGTTCAAGAAATCACAGAGGTTTATTCCTGCCGCACAAGGTGAACCCCCCCCTCCAGAGGCAGGGGAGAGGGAGGTTATTCAGGGAGATGCCGCCCCAGAGCCAGAGAGGGCCCCCGCAATTCGGGAGACCGTGATTCCTTTTGTGGCTCTCCCTACTCTTGTTCCTGAGGGAGTGCCCGGCTGTGCTTATCTGGAGCCAGTCGGGGGTCGAATTTAATTATATCCGGAAGCCTGGGAAAGCATCACCCAGCATCGATGGGTATTACGGATAATTTCCGGAGGTTATCTCATTCCGTTTACATCAGACCCCCCTACAATCAGAAAAATCCCAGACATTCCACCCAGTCAAAGGGATCAAGCAGCCTCAGTGCTTTCAAAGCTGCCAGGAAAAGGGGCCATCCAGCGTGTCCCCTCAGACCAAATCGGATTAGGGACTTACTCAAGATTCTTTTTGGTGCTGAAAAGAACAGGGGACCTGAGACCCATATTAGATCTCAGCCAACTGAACAACTATGTACACAAGTCCAAGTTCCGTATGGTCACACTACAATCGAGATGTGCTCCATCGACCTCAAGGATGCTTACTACCATGTGAAAATGGACAGGGCATCCAGGAGTCACCTACACTTCCGGCTGGGAGCCATTCATTTCCAGTTTCGAGCCCTGCCCTTTGGTCTCACCACAGCCCCCAGGGTGTTCACCAAGTGTATGGCAGTGTTGACGGCTCACTTGAGACGTCAGGGATTCCAAGTGTTTCTGTATCTGTACGACTGACTCCTTACCACCCCCACCAGGCATCAACTAATTCAAACCAGGGACGCTACCATCACACTTTCACCAGTTGGGTATAACACTAAATTGGGAAAAATCTGCTTTATTGCCCTCGCAGCGTGTCACCTTTATAGGTGCAGAATTAGACACCATTCGAATGCAAGCATTTTTACCGCAGGAGAGGATCAGAGTCTTGCAACAACAGATACACAGGCTGATGCCGCTGAGGAAAGCGAAGGCAAGATGGTTTCTCTAGTTCCTAGGGACCATGGCAGCAACAATCATGTTGGTCCCTCTAGCGAGATTTCACATGAGAATTCTCCAATGGCTCCTCTTTCTTCAATGGTCTCTGCAAAGACTTCGACTTTCTCACCCCATTTTGCTCACGGACAGATGCAAGCAGGACCTCGGTTGGTGGCTGTGCACCAACAATTTGGATGGGGGAAGGCCCTTCGTTCCACCCATCCCGGTTGCCACGGTGACCACGGACGCCTTCCAGATGGGGTGGGGGGCATTATCTTGGCAGGACAGTCCAAGGCACGTGGCAAGAGCATGAGATACATCTGCATATAAACGTCTTAGAGATGAGAGCAGTGCTACTTGCGTTGCAGGCACCTCAGAGTGTTCTACCTCTAGGGATGATTGCGATACACTCTGACAACATGTCAGTAGTGTGGTATCTAAACAAGCAAGGGGGAATCAGGTCTTACCCTCTGTGCAGAGAGGCCATGCGAGTGTGGCAATGGGCAGTAACTTCCCAATGGTTTCTGGTGGCAACGTACATTCAGGGGAAGCCCAACGTGATTGCGGACAGGCTAAGCAGAGCTATCCTGATGCCTTATGAGTGGTCCCTGAATCGCCTGGTTGCAGAGCGAATCTTCAGCAGATGGGGTCAGCCTTGCTGCAACCTTTTTGCCAGCCCCCTCAATGCGAAATGCAGCAGCTACTTCACGCTGATCTGCTCAAAGGGGGAGTCACCCAGGGACGCTCTGGTTCACGATTGGCCCTATGCTTTCCCTCCATTTCCTTTGCTGTCAAAGGTGATTCAGAAAGCGCAATCCTTGGGAAGCAGAATAATTCTGATTGCTCCACATTGACCTCGCCAAGTCTGGTTCCCCTTTCTTCAGCAATACATGTGGACACTCCTTGGACTCTGGACCCTCAACCAGATTTACTGATACACGTGTCGGGACAGTTCCACCCCTCCCTGATGACCCTCCGGTTGACAGCCTGGTTACTCCACTTCCATCGTTAGTTACACTTCATAAATTCTCACCAGAAGTGGTTCATATATTATCGTCCTCTCATAAGCCATCTACTAGAAAGATTTATTCTAGTAAATGGAAGAGGTTTTCTATCTGGGCACATACCCAAGGCATTGATCCTTACACAGCTCCAATCGCTTCAGTCTTGGAGTTTTTGTCTATGCTTTTCCATCAGGGTTCCGCATCAGCTACCATCAAAGTTCAATTGGCAGCGATCTCTAATTTTCATATCGCTAATGAGCCTAGTCTCATGGCTTACAGACTATGCAAGGCTTTCCTGTAGAGTACTCTGTTGCTCTGTCCCCCGGTTTCCGAACCAATCATGCCCTGGGATCTCAGTTTTGTTCTACACGCACTTACTTTACCACCTTTCGAGCCTGCAGCTACCTGCGAATTGAAATTCTTGACCTGGAAAACAGCCTTCTTAACAGCAATCACTTCAGCAAGGCGAGTCTCAGAAATTCAAGCCCTCTCCATCAAACCTCCATACTTAATCTTCCATAAGGACAGGGTCCGTCTTAGACCAAACCCTTTGTTCCTTCCTAAAGTGGCTTCCGTGTCTAATCTTAATCAATCCATTGAGTTGTCTGTGTTCTTTCCTCACTTTTCGAACAAGGCAGAATTTAGATTTCATCAGTTGGAATTTCACAGACAATTACGCTTCTATCTGCACCGAACAAAAGATATCCGGAAGTCTGATCAACTTTTTGTTTCCTTTTCATAAAACAGAATGGGGTCCCCGGTCTCCAAGGTCACCCTATCTAGATGGATATCTAGTTGTATATCTTTCGTCTACCAAGCAGGAGGTAAAGATCTGCCATTTACAGTCAATGCTCACTCTACTTGGGCTGTTTCTACATCTACAGGCTAGATTGTCAGTGGATGATACATGTGCTGCAGCTACTTGGGCTTCTCCTCACACATTTGTTTCTCATTACAAATTGGACGTGGTTTCTAGGGGCAGGTCGTCCTTTGGATCCACAGTTCTCAGGAGTATTTTCCTATGAGCCACCCAGGATGTAGGTGCTAGGGACGCTGTCCCACAGGTAAGAATGTAGGCGAGATAGGACTACATAACATCAAGAAGTTATGTACTCACCATAACGTTCGATGTATGTAGTGCATCTCACCTCACATTCTTACTTACCCTCCCACCTTCCCCCTTCCTGGAGGATTTGGAGGTTAGGTTGTTCATCTGCAGAGTTCCCTTACTTGGCTTATTCTTTTACCTGGATGTGGTGTGTGCATGGGGTACAAATGAGTTTCGCAGCAAACTAGATCTGGGGATATGGAACAGTGCACCATGGGATACCTGCTTAGCCCAGCCAATGAAAGACTTCGAGCTAGAAAAGTCGGCCGAGTCAGAGCCGACATTCAGCTCCGAACCCACGGGTAAGAATGTGAGGCGAGATGGACTACATACATCGAACGTTATGGTGAGTACATAACTTCTTGATATCCCCTTTGGAAAAAACATGTATCCATGAATAACCACATAGGTGGCAGTACACTAAACACCAAAAGTGTGATAAGAGACTTAGGGACACAGGTGGACAGTGGTCCCACCTTCGATAACCACATCACCATAACAGTCAGGAAATCCTTCTATGTGGCACACCTAGTCACTAAGGGCTTTTTATCCAGAAAAAAGGAGGTCATTGTCCCACTGTACTCATCCCTCATTAGACCCATTATAGAATGCAATGCCCCATTTGGTATGTACCTCTCAAGACGGTTGCAACAACTGAAAAGGCCACAGAAATACCTCACTAAAAGAATCACAGGCATAAAGCAGATGCCCTATGCTGACCGTCTAAAAAAACTCCACCTATACTCTCTCGCATATCGTCTACTCAGAGGCGACCTCTGCTTAACATGCAAGGCCATGTCAAACCCAGGGGTCCAGGGAAATAAATACTGTGGGAAGAAATAGCCAGGGAATTGTTATGGCTAGGCTTGTATAGGCCCTAGGGCCGATAGCCTAGTACCAACCTATGAGAGAATTTCTATTGCTTATTTGGCATTTCCTATGTTATCAATTCTTATTTCATTAATTTGTAGTCTAGGTAATGTTTTTTTTTTTTTTGAGAGGAGAATATATATTTGGTTACCATCTGTCACATGACTGTGTGTGTAGAAAAAAGTTAAATTTGTTGCGTCTGCTCTCCATAAATATTTGATGATTTCTTTTTATTTTGTAGTCATCTTTTATTGACATTTGCCACACTAAATAATGCTACATTTATTGACATTAAATATAAGGTCTTGGGAAAACTTGGTATCTTTAAGTCATTCCCTCCAGTACAGCTGTTTTGAGTGTGCACCTTTAACTCCCAGTGGGTGTGATTTAAGCCTTTTTAAAAAATGAAGTTCTAACCTTACAGTTCTAACAAGTGCTCGTTGACAGACGTCACATATCAATACATTTGTGTTTGCTGTCATGTATGCTTCAAGATGAAAAATTCTGACACCATGCATGTAGCATGGTTTTGGAATTATGTAAATCCTTCATGGAATAGTATCTCGTACACAAGCAAGGTTTAAAGTTAACAGCACATGTGCTTTATCCTTCATATAATGCTCTGTGATTCAGAAGGCAAGATCTTCTTTAACAAATCCATACTGTTCCATGTCTGATAGAAGATGGTCCCTACATTATGCCAGAGGAATGTGTTTTCTGGCTGTCTCAGTGGTTCTGCATAGAATACTGGTCTGCTTGATGGGCCTAAACAGGCAAAAAATATTACATTTCCAGCAAGTCAAGGCAAGGAATGTAAACACTTTAAGTAGTACAGCTGTATGCAAAAAAATAAACTAATACAATTATTTCAACAATCAAGACATGGTCGTAAAACAGCAGGTCTATGAAAAGTCATTACAGCTATAGTTGTGTTAGCTTAAGAGAAGACTGTTATTGTGCATAAAAATGAGGCTAAAAGCCGAAAAAAATGCGTTTCAGACACAGGAGATGTGCCTTTCAGAAGCAAAAAAAAGAGAGATTTAATAAAAAATGCAAGTTGCTAAGTGTAAGGGGTTTGCAATTAACCAAATCTTTTTATAGAGGGGAAGAGGTAGGGAAGTGTGAAAGTTGCCGGTTTCTCTGTTATGAAGTGGATTGTGTAACAGGATGTTGTCAGAGTTTTGGAGTGTTAATGTGTTACAGAAATGCAAGTAAGATTTCTGGTCCCTTTGAACTTGAATTTAATTTTGTGTGGTGTGTCACTCTATTGTATGCCTCTGCATACTGTGAAATTTGCATATTTTTACCTTGCAAGTACATTTGCTGAGTGGTCACTTAATTACTTCTTGATAACATGTTTTGTTGACAATTGATAACATGTTATGTTGACAATTTGTTTTTCTGCTCTAATTAACAAATGCCTTGTTATTGTGTTTAATTTTGAAATTAAACTGAGTTGAAGTTTAGACATGGAAGAATTGCTAAGCCACTTCTGTACTTTATTTAGCCCAGACTGGTTGCAACTAGGTTAACTTATGCAAGGTAAGGAATACCTATTTTTTCTGTTGTATTTCTTATTCATTTTAGAATTCCACTACATCTTTTTGTTTGCATTAATTTACCCCCATATGTTGCGTCATATCAGTAAATATTAATGTAATATATTGCCACCTCCTAGTTGGATTCCATAACGTTTATTCCATATTATACAATGACAGGTCATTAACATTCAAAAATGTGCACACTGATTAGTTAGCCCCAACCAATGTGCCATTATACCAATATAAAAAAAGTCTGGTCACCTGGACTTTCTTCTATTAAAATATGTTACGGCTTTCCAGTTTTCTTGAGCTAAGAGATCGAGAGGTACGTAGGGCAGAGAAAATACAAGGAAAATCAGGTAGATTATGCAAAACGTAAGAAACATACCCGATTTTCCTTGTATTTCTGCCACGACTCTCTCGTACATCTGAACTGTCCAGATTTCAAATTAAAAAAAAAAAAAAAAGCAAAAGAAGCAAGGGAGATCTTTTGTTTTTTTCCATTGCTTCCTTTCCAAAGCACTGATGTACTGCATAAGTGTGGAAACGGAAGTCCCATATGCATGTGCAGTACATCAGGAAAGCAACAGGGTACAGAAAGAAAGTGGAATAACATCACAGCACCATTATATGAAGACGTTATTTAAGAAAAGTAGTTTCTTTCTTAAGTAATACATTGTATAATAGCAGTAACCAGCTCCAGGGTGAGATTTACCTATGGTTACCTTTGTTTAATCACTCAGGCTTCACTCTCATGATTAAACCACACAACTGTGGGTATATGTTCAATATACCAGACCCAGTCCTTGATTATTGCTATACTGTTTTGCTTAGCGTAGTCATTTATTACTTGAGCATACTCCTTTTTGATAGTTAAAAATCCTACGACAATTGTATTTTTGTTGATATTTTTTCTCCTGGAGATACAGGATCGGGATTGCGTAGACATAGTAAGGCCTTGTTAAATTTAATTCTGGTGGCTGCCAAAAAAAGCAATTACTAGAAAATGGAAATGAAAATCTAAACCAAGTATACTTGAAGGTAGTGAATATTGTAAGAGAGATAAAAGAACAGGATGTGGGATCTTTAGAAAACTGTAGGAGTAATTGCATAAAAAATGGAAAGTGTGGGAACAGTACATGCAGAAAAATGTTGAAGAATGAGGTTTAAGGGAAGGCAGGAAATGAATAATTTATATAATGCTACTTAGATTATAGGATATGTAATGTGATGTGTAATTGTAAAAGTGAACTTTTTAATATGGTGTGATTATTTTTATGTAAATGTGAGTTTGTCTGTGTCACAAGTGATAATGTAATAAAGGTGTTTAAAAAAGATGCTCTGAGGAAGGAAAGTGTCATGTTCAGTACTTTTACTCCATGTTGCCACATTGTCTTCCATATGGGCTTTCATTTTTAGATTGGTCCAGTTTTAAGTAATTTTATTTTTCAAATCTTGTCCTTGCTTTCATGCTATAACACATATGCTTGCTTGACTTACTGTGGTCAGTAGGAAGTCTGTGTAGTGTGTTGAGCATATTTGGTTCTTGTTTTCTTGTGCTTATAGCATCTTTAGGTTTAATTTAGGCTTTTGCAGGTGTATTTTTAGAACCTATACATATGTAAAGATTGATATGTGTATAGTGTGGAACTGCTGAGAGTTTAGTGTCATTGTTCTAGATGTAGTTAACAGCACTAATAGTCATTTAAGCCCTTGTCAGAAAGGAGTAAGTTTTAACAAAGTATGTGCATTCCTTTTAAGGTTAGTTTCTATTGTAATGTAGGACTGGGCATTGGTGTTAACCAGGAATTCTGAAGATAACTGTGGACAATGGTTAACACTGTATGTTAGCGTTCACTCATTTCATGTGTGAGGATATGAATGAGAGGTAACTGAATTTTATTTGAAAGGAAGAGGCGTTACAGTGTAATCTTATATTTCTCACCAGTTGGAGTGAGTGACGTACTAGTGGGATGGTCTTTTGAATTTAATGTAATGAGAAGATTAGTCAGAATTTATTAGGTTTAAGAATGCAGCAGGAACAGATAGTTGAGAAGGGTAGGTGAGAAAAGCAAGATTTCTTCACACAGCTGTCTGATATTCTTTGTGTTTCACTTTTGCAGTCATCACCTGTGAGTTATCCCTGCCTGCCTGCATACCAGAGTCAGTGTTTTCTGCGTCGGCTGCTGTCGCCTGTAGTCTTATGTCAGGTTGTCAGTGCTGTAAAGCAAGGCAGCCGACGCCATTACATCAGTCTTTCTTGCCGTGGAGCCCATAGCAGAAGCAGTTCGCAAGTGTGCCAGTCAGTCACTACCAGAGTTTGAATTACAGCTGAAAACGTCTAAACCCAAGTACCCTGTTGGGGATCCTTTTTTCTTGCACTAACCGATGTCCGAAAAAGTTAACAATTGTCTCACCTGTGGAAAGCAGATCCCACACTGAGACTTCCATTCATACCGCGTCACTTGTTTAGGCCCAGACCACGACGTCCCCTGTTGCTGGTTCTGTGCCCTCTCTAACACAAGAACCATTTGCCATAGAGCTCTTATTGTAGACAGGTATTTTCGTCTTCCATCTTCGCATTCTGAAATGGCATCCATCAGCCAACAATCAGTGGACATTCTGAAAAAACGCAGGGATAAAGACAGACCACACAAGGCTAAGCCTTCCAACCACTCTACCGCTAAGCAGGTCATTAGTTCTCCGGAATTCAGTGAAGCACTTTTGCAGCCCCTGATGTCCAATAAGATATCTATGCAGGCCTCTACCGAGACCCTTTCGGAGTCGGGTATGCTGCAGAAATCTTCTTTGTCTTCCGAGCCTTTGGCTGTCTGTGCCTTGGTTGGGTTTGGAGCCGCGACTCAGTCACTGGCTTTCCAGGAGAACTCTCGCACTACCGAATCTAGGCAAAAAAGGACGTCTTCTCATATGACTACCGTTTCTCTCAGACCGATGGATACTCTTAGGCCTAGAAGCCAGGCCACTCCTAGAAAATCTGCCTCTAGCCACCATCTTGCTCCTGCTTCACCACCCCAAGCAGAAATGCTTAAAATGGTGGAGGATCTCATCTCCCTTATCAGGGGTAGTCAGGCCACAACTTCTAAAAGGAAAAGACACCCTTCTCCTGAAATTATGACAGAACAGGATTCTGAGGAATCTGATTATTCAGATTTTGAAGAGGAACAACAACCTCTGACTGCTTATGAGGATTCAGATGCAGAGGAATCCATTCCTTCTGCCTCCCCACCAGAAGACCTTTCCTGTGGGGAAACCCTTCACAATCTCAGGGAACATTTCCAATGGGAATCTCAGGACTTCCCCCAGTCTAAGAAAAGACTAAAAGAGTTTCTGGACCTGCCCCAGCACAGACCCCTGGCCACCCCCCCCCTATTTTAGAAGTGGTGGATGATGATTTCCATTAATCCAGCTTAGCCCCTGATGCCCTCCCACCTGTTCCCAGTAAACCTGACAGGTATTAGAGTACCGGATTCTCACAAATACCTGTACAGAAATCCTGCTGCAGACCCAGAGGTCATTACACAGGGACCTAAAGGAGCTAAGACTAGTTCTGCCAATAATCCTATTCCTTCTGACAAGGATTCCAGAGCTCTGGACAGATAAGGTACAAAGTATACGTCTCTGCAACCTTAGCTGTCAGAGCACTCAACTGTCAGTTTCATATGTTAAAATATCATTAACACACTTTGGAACTATTAAAACAAAATATTTCAACCTTTCCTGACTGTGCCAATTTAAAAGAGTTAGCAGATTTACTGCATTCTACTTGTGAAGTGGCCAAACACTCATTACACTGTGGATATGACGTCCTAGAACCTCAAGCAGGGCAGCAGTGTCTGGATCTGTCATTAGGAGACATGCATGGTTGAAGGAAGAACCTCTCCCTGATCATGTCAAGTCTAAATTAATTGATGCACCCCTGGATAAGGACCGCTTGTTTGGAGTAAAGGCAGAAGAGGTGCTTAAAAAGATGGAAGACAAAGCAAAATCTATGCAAACAGTAAAAGATTTCTTTCAGGTTCAACCTCCCAGGTTCAGCAGGAGCTTTCCCTCTAAGCACTGGTCATTCCCAGCACCTAGCAGACAGGGCCAAGGTAACCCCCCAGGGGCAGACCACCCAGGCCCCTATTCCAGGGGCAGCAGAGAACCAAACAGTGGACCACTTCCGCCCCAATGGCAGGGAGTTCTAAGCCATCCTTCTATGGCAAAAACTCTCAATGACTCCCTCTCCCCCTCTACCCTCTTTTCACTCACCAAAAGCAAGGAGGAAGGCTGCCCCTCTGCAAAGAAAATTGACTTTCTGTAACAAAGGATCAATGGGTCTTAAAGATAATTTTTCTCTGGATACAAATTTTCTTTCAACTAACTCCCAATTCCAAGAGGGTACCCAGACTTGCCACCAAATTTGTGGGCAGAGGCTTTGAAACGGGTACAAACTCTCATATCCCAGGGAGCAGTAGAACCTGTCCCCTCAGATCAAACAGGCAAAGGCTTTTATTCCAGACAATTCCTAGTTCACAGAAAAGAGGGCACCTGGCACCCCATCCTGGATCTATCCATTCTGAACACCTTCCTGGTGGTCCCCAAATTCAAAATGCTAACTTTGCAGCAGTTGCTGCCTATACTGACAAAATGCCTGGCTAGTGACCCTAGACCTAAAAGATGCCTACCTCCACATCCCCATAAGGGAATCCTGGAGGAAATTCCTGTACTTCAGAGCAGGCTCACAACATTTTCAGTTCTCTGCGCTACCCTTTGGCTTAGCTATTGCACCCAGAGTATTCACCAAATGCTTAGCCCCGGCCATAACATATTGCAGACAGAGAAATATACAGATTTCCCCTTATCTGGATGACTGGCCTCATTCAGGCAGAGTGCAAAGAAAAGCTGCTCCAGGACCTTCTCTTTGTCAAAACCCTCCTAACTTCCCTAGGGTACACCATCAACAAGAAAAAAATCAAAGCAAACACCCTCCGAGAAGATCATTTTCTTGGGAGCACTGCTGGACACAGCATCCCAAATGGCCTTCCTATCACCAGAAAAGCAGAGTTTTCTGCCTCTCTACTTTACCCAGCTGGCTTCCAGAAGTCACCTCACTGCGAGGAAGCTGCTGCAAGCCTTGGGATACATAGTATCTTCCATCCTCCTAATTCTTCTGCCCAGGCTTCACATGAGGAAACTTCAGTGATATCTAAAGAACCTTTGGTGTCAGCACTCTGTCTCTAGAGACTTCTCTCCCTCTGATCCCCTGTATAAGGGCTGAGTTTCTCTGGTGGGCAGGGGCCTCTGCCAAGAACAAGAGTCTTCCCCTCATCCTCCGCCCTACTCTGCAGACCATCACCACTGACGCCTCAGACATTGCTTGGGGCGCTCACCTAGCAGACAGGTGCACCCAAGGTCATTAGGATGCCAAGCACCTTCCCTTGCACATCAGTCAGAAGGAAATGATGGCATTACAAAAGGCTCTGACATCCTTCAAACCCCATTTCAGGCCAGGGGTTCTCCTTATCAAAACAGACAACACCACAGTAATATGGTACATCAAAAAACAGTTAGGGACCCAATCTTACCTTCTGTGCAGGCTAGCCATGAACCTCTGGCTGACAGCCTCCTCCATGGGATTACACCTGATTGCCCATTACCTACCAGGGATCAACAACACCCTGGCAGACCACCTACAGAGAAACTTACTGGACCTCCACGAGTGGCAGTTCCACAGAAAAAATCTTTGATACCATTCCCCACTCAGGAATAATAGAAAAACTCAGTAAGCTAGGCATCAACCCCTATATCACTAGATGGGTTGCAAACTGGCTTACAGATAGAACCCACAGTGTGAAAGTAGCTGCCTCCCAAGTCAGACTGCTGACCAGTCGCGCGTGGAGTCCACAGGGTTCAGTCCTGGGTCCTCTCCTGTTTGGTATATACTTCTCTGAAGTCCAGGCCAACAGGAAGGGACTCTGGCTGACAAAGTTCGCAGATGATTGCAAGTTGGGAGCTATTATTAACTCCCCAAGTGATGTTGACATCCTACAGAAAGGCTTCACTAAGACCAACGACTGGTGTCAGAACCATGGCCTTAAGCTCAATGCCAAAAAATGTGTCGTCATCCCCTTTGGGAAAAACCCAGTTCCCATGAATTACCACATCGATGGTAGTCCACTGAACACAGGAGTTTCAAGAGATCTGGGAACACAGGTTGACAGCAACCTCTCTTTTGACCACCACATTGCCACTGTGGTCAGAAAGTCCTATGTGGCACATCCCATTACTAAGGGTTTTGCATCCAGGAAGAAAGAGGTCATTGTCTCCCTCTACTCTTCCCTCATTAGGCCAGTCATCGAGTACAATGCCCCATTTGGCATGTACCTCACTTAGATACCTGCAACTACTGGAGAGGCTGCAGAAGTACCTCACAAAGAGGATTCTAGGCCTTAAACACTTGTCCTATATGGACAGACTCAAAAAAAAACTCCACCTATTCTGTCTCAAATCGTTTACTTAGAGGCGATCTCTGGTTGACTTACAAAGCCATGTCTGACCCAGCTCTGTTAGAAATGCTACATCTAAAGAAATCCCAATCCCTCTACACCGCACGCTCCAGAGACCTCAACCTCATTACCACAGTCAACAAAACGTGCTGGAGGGGCAGGTTCATAACCCAGAGACTGCCCATGCTATGGAATAGACTCCCCAAACATGTCAAACAGAGCACCTCTCTGGCCCTCTTCAAGAGAAATTTTGATGGGTGGATGTGAAATAGAAAATTCTCCCCGTGGATCATTCCAGTGGCTCTACTTGACAGAGGCACTAGGAACTAAGGCTGGGTGGCACGATGCCAGGGCAATCCTATGGGCTAGGCTTGTAAAAGCTCCAGGGCCATTAGCCTAGTACACACCTATGAACCTATTCAGGAGTGGGAAACTCTGGAGGTGGATCTCTTTTCTTTGCACCTCAACCACCAGCAGAAAAAATTCTGTACCAGGGAGCATCACCACCTAGCGTGGAAGGTGGATGCCTTGACCTTCCCCTGGAACTCCCTCTTTGTGTATGCATTCCCTCCTGTGCCTCTTATTCCCAAGGTACTGATCTAGATAAGGGAGGAGAGACCAAAGGCAATCCTCACTGCTCCAGATCGGCCCAGACAGCATTGGTACCCCTTACTGTGCAGCCTGACATTACAGCCTCCCAGGCAGCTTCCCCTGATCTCAGACCTCTTGCCTCAGGTGGGGGGGGGGGATGCTGCACCCAGTCTTGCAGACTCTCAAACTGTCAGCATGGCTAATACTTTAAAAGCAAACAAGGGGCACCTGTTAAGCAAACATGTCCTAGACATTATCACTGAGGCCAGAAGGCCCTGCATCAGAAAATCTTACGCAGGGTAATGGAAAAGATTATGCTCCTGGAGCCAGTCCAGGGGGGCAGTACCTCACAACCTTCCATCCCTCTTATCCTGGACTACCTTAGAGAAGTTACTCAATAGTGGCCTCTCCTTCTCTTCTATTAAAATCCATGCCTCAGCCATTTCAGCTCATTTCGATACAGACCAGCCCCTCTTCTCATATCCTTTGATTAAACAATTCCTCAGAGGGGCTTCTAATATCAGACCTCCCAGAAGGCCACCCATGCCAGCCTGGGACCTGAATTATGTTTTAGAAAATCTAACCTTACTACCATTCGAACCTGCTGGTTCAGCAGAATTGAGATAACTCTCCTGGAAGACTGCTTTCCTACTAGCTATCACCTCAGCCAGAAGGGTTTCAGAACTTCAGGCAGTCATGGCCATTGAGCCCTTCATCATTTTTCATGCAGACAGGTTCTCCCTGAGGACTAACCTCTCCTTTATGCCCAAGGTGGTATCTGATGTGACCTTCAACCAGGCCATACATCTACCCACCTTCTTTCCTAACCCTCAAAACAAGGAAGAAAGAATTCTGCACTCACTAGATGTGCACAGACAGCTCAGATATTACCTGGACTGTACTAAACCCTTCAGAAAAACAGACCAGCTTGTTGTCAGCTTTGCCCCGGGGCAGAGGGGAAGCCCATTTCCAAGCAAACCATTTCCAAATGGATATCACACTGTATCCATTTCTGCTACAGACTACATGGGAAACCACCTCTTAAGTCTATTCATACCTATTCCACTAGGGCAGCCTCCAATTCCACAGCATTCCTCAGAGGAGTTCCCACCAGGGACATCTTGGAAGCTGCCACCTGGACCTCTGTCCATACCTTTACAAAGCAATACCATCTACCTCTTTTCTCTAAGGCTAGGACAGGATTTGCCTCTGCAGTTCTGCAGAGCATGCTGACCCATGCCTGGGTCTCTAATTAATCCTTCCATCCCCTCTCCTCAGCTTTGGGAATCCTCCCACAGGTGATGACTGCAACAGTGAAACACGAAGAACCTAGTACAGTTGTGTACAGTTAACCGTAAATGTAGATGTTCCCCCTTATATCCTCTTTCCTTAGGGAGACATAAGCTTCTCATGGTAGCTTTTAGCCACCAGGACCACTTTACCATATTTCCTTATGCTTCTGACAGGTTAGGGCAAGAAAAACTGATGTACTGGCATCAGCTGCCTTGCTTTATAGCACTGACAACCTGACGTCAGACTACAGGCGACAGCCACCAACGCAGAAAAACATTGACTCTGGTATTCAGGCCAGCCGAGGGCTACCACAGCTGGCATAGCTCTCAAGTGATCGGAGACAAATCTCAACAGAATCAGGGACAACTCCTCAAATAATCAGGGACATTTTCTAAATATTTGTAGTATTAACCTGAAAATTTTACAGAATAAGAGAATGTGGATTAATATAGGTTTTCTGACGTGAAACATCTATAACTCGGAATTGCTGTCATTATTTATTAAGGGCAATTCACCACCTTTTCTTCAGCACTCACCAGTTTTCAGGGGGATTAAGAGGGACAGACCTAAAATCGGAGTCTATATCAAGGACGTCCCTGAAGATCAGGGACAGTTGAGAGGTCTGACAGCAGGGATAACCTACAGGTGATGACTGCAACAGTGAATACACTCAAACATCTACATTTATTAAGTGTACACAACTGTACTTTCTGGCAACTGTTTTAGGGAAACTTTGGTTCCATGATGTAAAGGAATGAAGCCCAGAGTTGTTGTGTCTTTCGGCTTATCCTGTTTAGGGGTCGCCACAGCGAAACTCCGGTCCGCTAATGTTTGGTAGTGAATTTTTACGTGCCGAGTTGCCAACCTTGCTGCACAACCTTCAACGAAGGCACGCTCATTCACGCATGCCTCCACACAGAAGATGCTCTAGCTGAGAATCGAACGGGACAGCGTCTTGCTGTGAGGCAACAACGCTACCGCAGCACCACTACCGCCAGAGTACATCCTAAATAATCCTGGGTTTGTTTAGTGGCCTTGGCACTGAAGGAGTAATTGTAGGTGAAAGTGAAATGATGTAGAAACTTACTTCTCTGTGTCAGGAGGTGGGGTTGTACTTGCTGGAGGCAGGCTTACTGCCTGTTCCCAGTGGAGACCAGGAACCTAAGGCACGAGGTGCAAGCCAGTAAGACTGGAGCATGGAATTTGAGTTGCAGACATCACTGTGGCAATGGAGGAGTTCCCTCACAACTTTTCTAGTTGTACACCGACATGTTCAACTGTGCAAGACAGCATTCCA
Source organism: Protopterus annectens (assembly GCF_019279795.1). Taxonomy (NCBI): domain Eukaryota; kingdom Metazoa; phylum Chordata; order Ceratodontiformes; family Protopteridae; genus Protopterus; species Protopterus annectens. Next base: position 258,779,850 of record NC_056751.1, on the reverse strand, counting down.
GGGATTAAAGCATAGCTGTTAAACCTAACATTTAACCACAATATGATGATCCCTAAACATATCTGCCTCGCTTCCCAGCTTCAGGGCATTCAAAGCCTTATGGCTTCAAGGCCTTCCCAGTTGCAGAAATGAGAACATCCCTTAAAGGGACATTAGAACATATCTAGAGTATTCACATCTCTAGGGAGAACACTGGGGAGAACAGAGCAACGGAATGTGCTGGGAATTTGAACTGTTTTCCTTTTTACCATTGAGGCAGAGGTAGTTTTCCAGCTCATCTCACAATATTTAATTCACCTAGAACTCTCACAAAGTAACGCAAGGTTTTCTTTCTGCCCTAGCCTAGGACTTGTAAAATTTTGAAAGAAAAGCAGGATGATGCAAGGTACATAGAATAGACTGGTACTTTAGGAGATCCATTGTAACAGCTGTCTGAAGACTGCTGCTTAAACAACTAAAACGTAGTGACAGAAAATAGCATTTACAAAGTGCTGTAGAATCAACGGACAGGGAGAGGTGGGAGGATTAATGCTTGAACCAGAAAAATTATGAAGTATTTCTTTGTAGAAACAGGGGTTGGTTATGTGACACACACTAAACGCAAGTAAAACAAAACTAATTTTCCTCCATTATATGAGAAGTTCATTTGTGTTAATTAATGCCAGATTTTAGCAGTAAAATAATGGTGCCTCTCACTTTGCAACAGAAGAAAAATACTCTTCAGGCTAAACATTCAGACTGAGTATACTGCATATCATTTTGAAGACCTGATACATTGGGTGATTACATTATTAATATTCTGTTTTATACTTATGCTGCAGGCATACATGAGTGAAGAATAAGTAACTTTTGCATTTTTTGATTTTTGAATGTAAAATAAGATATGCTCACAAACCCATAAAATGAACCTCTAAGAAAGCAAGTTAAGGCTTGCTTTCTGTGAAAAGTGCATGTTGACACAGCTTACTCAAAACATAAGTAAATACAAAGTAATTTTATTCCTGCATCATTAATGTTCCAAAACCAAAACAATGGAAGCATTGTGACAGGCTTGTTTTAGCACTGACACTCCCCTCTCTGAATCTGTAACAGTATGTAACTTGGCCATAAGTATACTTTACATATATATACAGCTTGGAAATTAGCATCCGAGGTTGTGGGCAAAGAAGCTTCCAGATTGTTCAAATAGGACCATAGAGCTCTCTGCAAAGTTTGTAAGTGGTCATTAACATTGTGAAGAAATTTGACAGAGAAGGATAGGAAATGTTGTTTTAAACAGGTTGGAACCTCTGAAAACATAAGTCTTCCAGGACATTTGTGAAAGTGAAACATGAGTAACTGGTATGAGACCACTAACAGAAATTGAAAGAGAAGAACAAAGATGCTGGCATTAAAGTGTGTGTGTGTGTGTGTGTGTGTGTGTGTGTGTGTGTGTGTGTGTGTGTGTGTGTGTGTGTGCGTGTGTGTACGCGCATGCAACTTTGACAAATATCAGGACTAAGAATATTGTGAATGTCTTGCTGCCTCACAGGCTAAACTGTACAGCACTTTTAAAATTAATACTATGTAGGTTTTGAACACCTGTGTTAATGTGTAGTTTCTCCTTGACTTGCCAGTGCATTACCTTCTTAGGCTCTTAAGAAGGGCCATGGTTGTGCTTTTAGTTTATCAGATCTGATTTGTTAGATATGTAATTGGCTCACACCAGAGCCATGGCCTACATAGTGTAATGCAACCTGCAAAAAGAAAACTGAAAAATTTTGGAATCCCAACTAACAACACTGCTGTTTACAAAATCTGGTATCGACACTTGCTTTGTTTTCTATTATAAACTCAAATTTAATTTTTAAAAATGCTAAACCAGTGTGAAGCCTGCAGAGGCAGGTATGATACATAGGTAAACATGGACGCACTTCTCAATCTGTAGACATTCCAAGTAGGAACAAAGGCTCTTGAAAAGTAGATAAGTCGGTCAAAAATCTTGACATCTAATTAGCACAACATTTGAATACCAAGTAGCACAAAACTCTCCCTGCTTCCAGTAGTAATGTGAGATAAATGCTGAAGTACACTGAGTGACAAAACTGATAGGAAAAATATAAGCACATTATCCTAGCAATGGTGTAAAATCTGTGGATTAATGAACTGCATTTCAAAATGATGTGCATCTTCTTTCTTTAAATTATTGTTGCCACTTGCATGTTGGTTAGGTAGTGTAGTTTTCTGAGTACTGGACCACTTCAGAAATCATTTGTTTTGAGGAGGATTCAAAGGAGCGAAGCTTATACAAAAACTTGAATTACATTATTCTACATGGGAGATCTTTGCCCCCCCGCCCTAACTTCTGTACTAGCACCACAGTAATGTAACAGTTGCTAAAGAAATACCTGCCAGACAGGAAATACTGAAATGCATTTCAACATTATTAGTTGTTTACTTCATTAGTAGGTTAATTCTTGCTCACACAAGGTTAGATAATTTGCAGGGTGCTGTTGTTCCATACTGCCATAACTATTGTATACTTGTGCATGGAGCAAGGATATTAAGTGCCTATATTGGATAAAAGATAAACTTAACAGTCTCCGTACTGTAAGATATAGTCATAACTGCAGTTAGTGGGGGTGAATAACAAGCCACCCCCAGCACTGTTATGAGCCATCTTGCCCTAGGGACCAACACCAAACAGTGCCGTCTGGCAAAGAACAGCAGCAGATGGTAAAACAGCTTTGTTTCTGTTTGCTGCCCCATATCTCTCAACAGTCCCTGAGTTTCTTCCATAGTGTTGCTCTGCCTCTTGTAAATTGTTTTTTTTTTTTTTTTGGTAAATCTTTGGAGATTACAGTCTAGAAATAATGCCAGACATTAGTCTTATACTTATTCAAAAAATACATACTGATGCAAAACCTGTTATGTTAACTTTTTAAATGAGTAAGAGCAGTATTTAAAAACTGTCCCTGATTTTGAGCCTTTGTCTCCCTTCCCCACTCTATTTTCAGATTTGTCCAGAATCCTTAAGCAAGGAAACTGAGAATTGTGCTGCTGTCTAGCAGCACTAAGTATTTTCAAAGCACTTTGTTTTTACACTTTTTTTCTGTAACTGATGGTATGTGAAGCAGATAAAGCTGCAAGCACTACAGGTAATTATGATCAGGTCAGCAGTCATAACTGGTTTATGTGTACTTGAAATGGATGCCAAGATTTACCTCTCAAGCTTTGCTCTGTTAAGTGAATTTCTTGACATCCATGCCTCAAACACATAATAAGCCAGCTATGATTTATAATCTTCTGATGTTCATTCCATCTTCTTCTTCTGGATTTTCCCGGTTAGGGGTCGCCACAGCGGAACTCCGGTCCGCTAATGATTGGCAGTTGATTTTTATGGTGCCGAGGTGCCAGCCCGACACCCAATCTTCAACAAAGGCACGCCTATTCACGCATGTCTTTCAAAACGCCACTCAACCACGGGGAGGGCATGCAGACTCCACACAGAAGGCACTCCAGCCGAGAATCAAGTGGAAGAACCTCTTGCTGTGAGGCGGCAATGCTGCACCACTGCGGCTTAATAAAATTAAATTACTTTATATTGGTATGCTGTTGAAATCCAAATGCTGTGGTGTCTTCTACCACCTGTTTAAGTTTTAATGTATATGGAAATTGACTGCAGCTTATTGACCTTTAATGATTAGTATACAACTGGTTTGTAAGAAAATACTTGACAACTAAGGTCCTTGAGTCTTAGTTTTCTCCTTGCTGTGTCACACATGGCTACTAAGATGGGATTAAGAATTGTTCTGCCTTCATAGACCGGAGTAGTGAATAAGAAATAATATGTTAACGTCTTAGAAAATCCATGGAAAGAATTATCATGGAGATGATCAATAGAGATAAGGTAAACCTCCAGACACTGAACCCAACCCAGTTTGGTTTCATCAAGGCAGATCATGCCTACTCAACCTGGAGGACTTCTTTGAGAAGGTCACCAAAGCAATGGATGAGGGAAAAGTCGTTCACACTGCCTACCTTTACATGGCCAAGGCATTTGACACAATACCCCACTTGGGTATTGTTGACAAACTCAAGAGGTTAGGTACAAACCCATATGTCATCCAGTGGATAGCCAGCTGGCTCACAGACAGGACCCAGGAAGTTAGAATTGGGGAGTCCACCTCTACAAAGAGGCCAGTCACAAGTGGAGTCCCTCAGGGATCAGTCCTTGTACCGCTCCTTTTTGGCATTTACTTCTCAGAAGTTGAGGCCAATATCAGTGGTCTCTGGCTGACTAAATTTGCAGATGATTGCAAATTAGGAGCTGTCATTGAATCTTACACTGACACAAATGTTCTCCATGACGGGCTGACACAGACATGCAACTGTTGTCAGAGCCATGGACTAAAACTAAATGTGAAGAAATGCATAATAAGTCATCCATCCCTGGTAACTATCATGTTGACAACACACCCCTTAGAGTTGACCCAGTAGTCAGGGACTTAGGAACACACATTGATAGTAATCCAGCCTTTGATCATCATGTGGCTACAGTAGTGAGGAAATCATTCTATGTTGCACAACTTATAAACAAAGGTATGGCATCTAAGTCCAAGGAAGTCATTGTTCCACTGTATTTGGCATTCATCAGACCTATCATTGAATGCAATGCCTCCTGTGGTATGTACCTAACCAGGCATATCCAACAACTGGAACTTCCACAGAGGTTCCTCACTAAATGAATACAGGGCATAAGTAATATGTCCTGTGCAGACGCCCTCAAGGCCATATCTGTGTATTCTGTCTCCTATAGGCTTTTGAGGGGAGAGCTATGCCTGGCATACAGGGCATTGTCAGAGTCCACTCTGATGAACCTCCTGCATATCCACAAAACAAACAGCACTAGAATTACCTATTATAAAGACTTAAAACCTTGCTTGTGATATAAATAGCACTTGCTGGAGAGCTAGGTATATATTCCAGAGACTACCCCGTCTATTTAACAGGTTCCCATCCATGTGAAGCAGATATGTTCATCGTGTTACCCTGCTGCAGTCATCACACTTGGGTTATTCTGTCATCAGGCGGTCCCGCAGTCGGCCTGAATTCCAAAGTCTTGGTCTGGCATCTGTTGCTGTCGCTTCTTCCCTGACGTCAGTGCGCCAGGGGTATATAAGAGGCATCCGACGCCATTTTCTTCAGTCTTTCTTGCCGCGCGGTGCCCAAAGCAGAAGCAGTTTGCAAGTGCCGGTCGGCTGACACCTGAGATTTTTGAATCGAATTTCAGTTCGAAGTCTTCAAAGCTAAGTACCCCGTTGGGGAAACTTTTCTTGCCTCGGTCCGATGTCAGAAAAAGTTAACAATTGCATTTCTTTTGGGAAGCAAATACCTCATAAGGACTTTCATTCTTATTGTATACCTTGCCTAGGCTCAGACCACGAGATCACTGGTTGTCGGTTTTGTGCTAGGTTCAATAAGCGAACTATAAAGCGACGCTTTGATTTCGCATGACAATACTTCGGTAGGAAATTTAGTTACACTATGCTGTCGGAGCAACCGACTACGGCATGCATAAAAAACGCAAAGATAAAGACCAGGCAGCCTAGATCCAAGCCAGATTCCAAGGCCTCGGCTGGGTTGGTCGCCGGTTCTCCAGTTTTCAGTGAGGTGCCTACGCAGCCCCTGGCGACCGCAGAATTGGAACCCCAGACCGCTTCGGATTCTCAAGCAGAGAGTTCTAGGCCAACGCAGCCATTTTCTTTAGGCCCTACCGACAACATTGCAGAAGAAGCCGGTGCTGTGGAAACACCTTCGGTTTCAGAAGGTGTCTTCAGACCGACTACCCTCACTTTAAAATCTTATGCTAAACTTAAGACTCCTCTAAAACCAAAAAAGTCTCCAGTTCAAGGCCCCATGCCTAAGAAACAGATGCTTAAAATGGCTGAAGATTTGATTTCTTTAATCAGGGGTTCACAACCCCCCCCCCCCCAGACAAAAGGCCTAGACAAGAGGAGGATTATGCCTCCTCTGATCAAGTGTCTATTTCCTCAGGCTCCTCTGAGGAACAGGATTTCTCCTTTCCCCCTATGAAGATTCTGATGCTGAAGATTCCATTCCCTCAGCTTCTCCCCCTGAAGACTATTCCTTTGGGGAAACATTACATACCATGAGGGAACATTTCCACTGGGAAGGTCAGGACTACTCCGACTCAAAGAAAAGGCTCAGAGAGTTTCTTTTACTCCCCCAGCACAGACCACTTGCTATCCCTCCAGTTTTAGACATTGTGGATGATGTTTACTTAGAATCTAGTCTAAATCCAGATTCTCTGCCTCCTTCTCCAGCCAAACCAGACAGATATTATAGAGTGCCTGACTCACACAAATTCCTTTACAAAAGCCCTGTTGCTGACCCAGAGACAATCTCCCAGTTCCCAAAGGGGCTAAGGCTTCTATGGCTAAAAATCCTGTACCCTCTGAAAGGGACTCCAGAGCACTAGATAGGTGGGGGAAGAAGTTTTACACCTCAGCTACTCTAGCTATGAGAGCACTAAATTGTCAATTTCACATGCTGAAATACCAGCAATTCCTAATGTCTCAAATAAAACAAAAGATGAGCACGCACCCTCAACAGTCTGAATTCAAGGAAATGCAGGATCTGTTGCATGCAGCTGAACAGGTGGGCAAACATACTTTACAATGTGGATTTGATTCTTTGGAAGCTTCCTGTAGAGCAGCTGTTACTGGGTCTGTTATACGTAGGCATGCTTGGTTAAAGGAACAAACTCTGCCTGATCATGTTAAAGCAAAGTTACTGGATGCACCCTTACAGCAGGATGTCTTATTTGGAGTTAAAGCAGAAGAGGTTTTAAAGAAAATGGAGGATAAGGCAAAATCTATGCAGACGGTCAAAGATTTCTTACAGGTACAACCCCCACGCTTCAGCAGAAATTGGCCAACCAAAAATTGGTCCTTTCCAGCTTCTGACAGACTACAGAGGGGTAAATACAGACACCCAAGGGGCAGAGGTCAAGCACAAATCCCTTACAAACCTCGCCAATGGGCCACTGCAACACAAAAGGGAGGAGAAGACAGGTCCCAAACTATTAGAAGACAAACACAATGACTTAAACCTCAAACTGCCAAGCAAAGCTCTCTTGGCAGCTCCCTTGGGAGGAAAATTAGCACTTTTTTCAGACAACTGGCACATCATCACAAAGGACAAATGGGTCCTAGACATTATCTCACAAGGATACAGATTCCATTTCCACACCTTGCCAAGGATCAAAGGAATGCCAAACCTGCCACAAAATCAATGGGCAGAGGCACAAAAACAAATTACAGCTCTCATGGACATGAGAGCCATTCACCTGGTACCTACACAAGAGCAAGGCCAAGGATTTTACTCAAGGCTCTTTCTAGTCCCCAGAAGGGACAATGCTTGGAGACCCATTCTGGACCTTTCAATTCTAAACACCTTCTTGCAAGAACCCAAATTCAAGATGCTAACACTACAGCAGCTTCTTCCCATGTTGGGCAAGAAAGCTTGGCTAGTAACGTTGGACCTCAAGGATGCATGTCCCTATCAGACAAAATTGCAGAAGATACCTCCGTTTCATTGCAGGTTCAACCCATTTCCAATTCTCTGCACTGCCCTTTGGCTTATCTACTGCGCCCAGGGTCTTCACAAAATGCCTGGCACCAGTAGTTGCATACTGCAGACAAAGAGGAATCCAAATATACCCATATCTGGATGACTGCCTCATTCAAGCAGAAAGCAAGGACATTCTCTTACAACATCTGGCTTTTGTAAAACACCTTCTTAGTTGCCTAGGGTACACAGTAAATGAAAAGAAATCAAAACTAGTGCCCTCACAAAATATGGCATTCCTGGGTGCCAGCTTGAATACAACGGCCCAGATGGCTTATCTGACGCCAGACAAACAACTACAACTAACTCAGTACTTCAAAATAATGGCAACAAAGACCCAACTCCCTGCAAGAACAATTCTGCAGGCCTTGGGCTTCATGGCATCTTGCATACTACTAATACCATTTGCAAAACTGCATATGAGGAAATTACAATGGTACCTGAAAAGCGTATGGACTCAACACAGCCACACCTTGGAAACAATGATGCCTCTCATTCCCTGCCTTCAACAGGAGTCTTTATGGTGGTCACAGGCATGTCACCTCAACAAGGGTCAGCCTTTCACCTTACCCCCAGCCAGGCAAACTATGACAACAGATGCTACGGACTATGCCTGGGGGCCACACATGGCAGGACAGTGCGTTCAAGGCATATGGACTGCAGATCAAAGAAATCTGCACATCAGTCAAAAAGAAATGCTAGCTGTATAGAATGCTCTGACAGCCTTCAAGGACCTCTTACATCCAGGACAGCTTATAATAAGGACAGACAACACCACAGTTATGTGGTACATAAGCAAGGGGGTACACACTCTTACCCTCTATGCAGGCAAGCAATGACCTTGTGGAACACAGCACTGGCTTACCAAGTTCAATTACAAGCTCAATTCCTGCCAAGAAAAAAGAACACATTGGCAGACGACCTAAGCAGGAACATCATGGATCCCCACGAGTGGAAACTGGATCCACAAGTATTTGCAATGATAACTCAAAAATGGGGGCGCCCAGACATAGACCTGTTTGCCAACCCCCAAAACTATCGGCTATCAAAATTTTGCACAAGGACATTTCACCATCAAGCTTGGAAAGTGGACGCACTCTCATTCAGTTGGAAAATGCTGACAGTATTTGCCTTTCCTCCATTGCCCCTTCTCACAAAGGTGCTGCTGAAAGTCAGGATGGAAAGACCCCGAATGATACTAATTGCCCCAGACTGGCCACGCCAGCACTGGTACCCACTACTAAGGAACATGGCCCACGGCCCACCATGGATTTTACCACAAATTCCTCATCTGCTTACACAGCAAGACGGTCAGATTCTACACAGCCAGCTCAAACCCTTAAATTTGGCTGCATGGCAAATCACCTAAACAACCAGCCAGCTCCTCTTTCACAAGCTGTTATGGATGTCATTCTGGAGGCCAGGAGGCCCAGCACCAGGAAAGCGTACTCAGAAAAATGGAAAAGATTTTGCACCTGGAACCAAGCTAAAGGCCAAAATACCCTTGAGCTGGACATACCTCAGATTCTACAATATTTAACTGAGATGTTAAACAAAGGACTTTCCTTTTCATCTATTAAAATCCACGCCTCAGCTGTTTCAGCTCACTACAACATGGATCCTCCCTTATTTTCACATCCACTTCTAAGGCAGTACCTCAGAGGGGCCAAAAACATTAGGCCTCCCAGGACAGCACCAACACCAACTTGGGACCTCAACTTTGTTCTGGAAAAACTTACGGTGCCACCTTTTGAGCCGGCTTTCTCAGCTGATTTAAAGTTTATATCATAGAAGACTGCCCTGCAACTAGCAATTACTTCAGCCAGAAGAGTCTCTGAGCTACAGGCACCAATGGCAGTAGAGCCTTTCCTCATTTTTCATCAAGACACAGTTTCTCTACGAACTAACCCCTCCTTTATGCCAAAGGTGGTATCCAGTGTGGCTCTAAATCAAAACCATCCATTTACCCACCTTCTTCCCAAATCCACAGAACAAAGGAGAAAGACTCCTGCACTCCTTGGACATTCACAGGCAACTATGTTACTACTTGGATAAAACTAAGGTTTTCAGAAAATCTGACCAGCTTTTTGTATCCTATGCTACAGCATCACAAGGAAAGGCTATCTCAAAACAGACCATTTCCAAATGGATAGGACATTGCATACGTTTTTGCTACACCCATCATGGAAAACCAGTTCCTGCTAGCATAAGGCCCCACTCCACCAGGGCAACAGCTACATCTACAGCCTTCCTCAGGGTGGTGCCAACCAAGGATATTCTGGAAGCTGCAAATTGGAGTTCAGTACACACCTTCACCAAACACTAACACTTACCACTTTACTCTTAAGTCTAGAGCTGGCTTCGCCAGTGCAGTTTTGCAGGGCCTTCTAGCCTCCTCTAACCCTGTTTGACTCCACCTCCCATCCTTAGCTTTGGGATTCTACCCAAGTGTGATGACTGCAGCAGGGTAACACGATGAACATAGTACAGTTTTGTACCTACCATAAATGTAGATGTTCGAGTGTATACCCTGCTGCAGTCCAGGTTACCCTCCCTCCACCCCCTCTGACCTAACTGAAACCTTTCAATACCTTAAAATATGATACAACCTTTGTGGTGTATTTGCTTATAGCTGGAGGGATGTTTTGTTTGTGCTAAACTTTTATTATTGGTACTATCTACTGTCCACCTTTTGGGGGGGCACCTGACATCTGGGGCAAGAAAAACTGAAGAAAATGGCATTGGATGCCTCTTTTATACCCCTGGCACACTGACGTCAGGGAAGAAGCGACAGCAACCGATGCCGGACCAAGACTTTGGAATTCAGGCCGACTGCAGGACCGCCTGACGACAGGATAACCCAAGTGTGATGACTGCAGCAGGGGTATACACTCGAACATCTACATTTATGGTAGGTACAAAACTGTACTTTCCTCCCTAATCCAATTCAAGTACAACTTGGAAAATTGGATGGGAAACTGGAAATTCATCCCTGGTTTGGCATCTATGTCTCTAATAGACCTGTAAATAGTTCATCGCCCAGGCCCATGCGTATACTTATCAAGAATATCACAATTTGTCAGAGATTTGGGATGCATGGTTAGGCTTAAAAAGCCCTTGTGGTCGTTAGCCAAATAAATACCTATGAACCTAGAAGGCATGGAAGTGCTGGAGGCTTACATGATAAGCCTGTCCAACTCTCTTGCACTCCCTCTGCCACTGGATTTTAAATCTCTAACTTGCATGCTAGGATCCCCTTCATAGCTCTCATCCTTCCATCTCCAAAATGAGGAACACTAGCCCTCATAATGTGGAACAAATGGGCAAAATGTGGAACACATACTAATTTCTTACTAACAACTTCAACTAGGAAGTTATAGACCTAGGATGGTTAAAATATGCTGGTTTTATAAAGAAGATCTTTTAATGCGTTAATACGATTAATTTCTATTTACCGTGGATTTCACTTAAAATAAATTCCTAACACTGAATGTATGACAAGAGTCTTTCAATGTGAAAAATGAACTTTTTAAGACCCCAAATGAGGTACGTTCCTCGTAATGAGGTACATTTGAGAGGTATGATCCCCGTCCAAAAAAAAAAAAGTTCAAACATAGGCTTCTGCATTTTAAAACTGCATCTTTGTAACACTTCCAAGGCTTGTCATGAAAGACAGGTGATGAATGGGAGAGTGACTGTGATTCTGGCATTCTCTAGCCATGAATTTGTAAGTAGGTGAATGGTAGCTAATGATTATTTGGTGCACGGAGTTGATGTATGGGTGTAGTTTGGCTTCTGACAGTTTAAGCAGTCGGCCGACTCCTGAGATTTCCGAAATTGAGTTTCAGAACCGAAGTCTTCAATAAAGCTAAGTCCCCCAATGGGGAAACTTTTTCTTCCTCCAGACCGATGTCAGTAAAAGTTAATAATTGTATCTCTTGTGGGAAGCAAATACCTCATAAGGACTTCCACTCTTACTGTATTCCTTGCCTAGGCCCTGACCACGACGTTACCAGTTGTCCGTTTTGTGCTAGATTCAATAAACACACTATTAAACGTCGGTTTGATTTTGCTTTACATTATTTTGGCCGAAGGTTTAATTACATAATGCCGTCGGAACAACCGACGACCGGAATTTATAAAAAACGCAAAGACAAAGAAAAGGACAGTCATCCGAGGTCCAAAACCGACGACAAAGCCTCTTCTAGGCCAGTCGCCGCTTCGCCGGTTCTCAGTGAGGCGCTTTCGCAGCCCTTGACACCCGCTACCTCAGAGCCACAGGCCATATCCGACAGCCACGTGGAAACACCGAGGCCTGTGGAAACTCAAGGTATTGGGCCTACGGAAACTATTCCCTCAGATGGGTCGCTGAGCAGGCATCGGCTTCTGAGGGTGTTTTCAGACCTTCACAGTTTTCAATTAAGCCCACTACAGCAGCCAATGCAAAGTCAAAAACACCATTAAAGACAAGGAAACAAGTACAGCATTCTCCTGAACAGTCATCCATGCCAAAGAAACAGATGCTTAAAATGGCCGAAGACCTAATTACTTTAATCAGGGGTTCCCATCCCCCTCCTGACAAAAGGCCTAGGCAAGACACTGACTGATTCCTCTGACCAGGTTTCGATTTCCTCTGATTCCTCTTCTGATTAAGGGATATTCTCTCCCTCTTTATGAGGACTCTGATGCAGAAGAATCTATACCTTCAGCCTCTCCGCCTCAGGATTATTCTTTTGAGGAAACCCTGCAAACCATGAGGGAGCATTTCCATTGGGAGAGCCAGAATTATTCTGAATCCAAGAAAAGGCTCCGAGACTTTCTTTTATTGCCTCAGCACAGACCCCTGGCTATTCCCCCTGTGCTTGATATTCTTTTCTCTGAATCCAGTCTGTCTCCTGATTCTTTACCCCCTGCACCAGTCAAGGCAGACAGGTACTACAGGGTCCCTGACTCTCATAAATTTCTGTACAAAAACCCTGCTGCAGATCCAGAAACAATTTCTCAGGGTCCTAAAGGGATTAAGGCTTCCACTGGTATATATCCTGTCCCCTCGGATAAGGATTCCAGAGCTCTGGACAGATGGGGGAAAAAAAGTTTACACTTCTGCTACTTTAGCTGTAAGGGCTTTAAATTGCCAGTTTCACATGCTTAAATATCAGCAGTACCTCATGTCATTGTTAAAACAGAAAATGGTTTCAAACTCAAAGTCCTGACAGTAAGGAAATGCAGGATTTATTGCATGCAGCTGAACAAGTGGAAAAGCATACTCTACAATGTGGTTTTGATTCATTAGAGGCTTCTTGTAGAGCCGAACTTACAGGCTCTGTTATTCGAAGGCATGCTTGGTTGAAAGAACAAAGTTTACCTGACCATGTTAAAGTAAAATTATTGGATGCTCCACTACAGCATGATACTTTGTTTGGTGTTAAGGCAGAAGAGGTGTTAAAGAAAATGGGGGATAAAGCAAAATCAATGCAGACAGTACAGGATTTCTTACAGGTTCAACCACCTAGGTTTAGCAGAAACTTGCCTTCTAAAAATTGGTCCTTTCTGGTGTCAGGCCACAAAGAGGCAGATACAGATGCCCAAAAGGCAGATCTCAGCCCCAAGGCTCCTACAGACCTAAACAATGGGGTGCTTCAGCCCCCAAAGGAGGGGAAGACAAATCACAACCTTATAGGAAACAGTCCCAATGACTTCCCTCTACAGATGCCAAGCACTTACCTTTTGACAGCTCCCCTAGGGGGAAAGCTAGCACGTTTCTCAAAAAATTGGCACATAATCACCCAGGACAAATGGGTACTGAATATTGTTTCTCAAGGTTACAGGTTCCACTTTCACACGCTTCCAAAATCAAAAGGTATGCCGGACCTGCCACAAAACCAAAGGGCAGAGGCGCTAAAACAAATTGCTGCTCTCATGGACATGGGAGCTTTTCAAAGAGTACCACAGCAAGAACAGGGGCAAGGATTTTACTCAAGACTTTTCTTAGTCCCCAGAAAGGACAAAGCCTGGAGACCAATATTGGACCTGTCAATCCTAAATGCTTTCATGGATGTTCCAAAATTCAAAATGTTAACACTACAGCAACTTCTACCCATGCTGGGCAAGAAGGCTTGGCTAGTTACTTTCGACCTCAAGGAGGCATACCTGCATGTCCCAATCAGACAACCTTGCAGAAGATATCTCAGGCTCAATGCATTACCAATTCTCTGCACTGCCCTTTGGCTTATCTACTGCGCCCAGGGTCTTCACAAAGTGCCTGGCACCAGTAATTGCATTTTGCAGACAAAAAGGAATTCAGATATATCCCTACTTGGACGACTGCCTTATTCAAGCAGAGAGCAAGGACATTCTAATAAAGCGTATGGCGTTTGTAAAAAGATTACTAATTTGCCTAGGGTACACAGTAAACGAAAATAAATCAAAACTAGTGCCCTATCAAGCGATAATATTCCTGGGTGCAAGCTTAAATACAACTGCCCATTGGCTTATCTCACGCCAGACAAACAAATGCAACTGACTGATTACTTTCAACTGATGGCAACAAAAACCCAGCTCCCTGCAAGAAAAATCTGCAGGCCCTGGGCTTCATGGCGTCCTGCAGTCTACTAATTCCATATGCAAAACTGCATATGAGGAAACTACAATGGTATCTAAAAAGTGTTTGGACTCAACATTGTCACAGCCTGGAGACAATCATAACTTTAATTCCCTGCCTGCAACAGGAGTTTTGATGGTGGTCCCAGGCCTGTCACCACAACAAGGGACAGCCTTTCACCTTACCCATAGCCAGGCAGACAATAACAATGGATGCTTCGGATTATGCCTGGGGGGCACATATGACAGGAAAATGTATTCAGGGCACATGGCCCAAGGAACAAATGCATCTTCACATCAATCAGAAAGAGATGCTAGCTGTACAGAATGCCCTGACAGCTTTCAAGGACCTACTACATCCAGGACAACTACTGATAAAGACGGACAATACCACAGTTATGTGGTACATAAACAAGCAAGGGGGCACACATTCCTACCCCCTATGCAGGCAAGCCATGACTGTGTGGAACACAGCACTGACCTATCAAGTACATCTGCAGGCACAATTCTTGCCAGGAACAAAAAATACACTGGCAGACGAACTAAGCAGAAATCTCATGGACCCTCACGAATGGAAACTAAATCCACAGGTGTTCAGCATGATAACAAGGAAATGGGGACGCCCAGACATAGATTTGCCTCCCCTCACAATTGCCAACTACAGAAATTCTGCACAAGAACTTATCACTCTCAAGCATGGAAAGTGGATGCTCTATCATTCAGCTGGAAAGCCTTGACAGTCTATGCCTTCCCTCCAATGCCTCTTCTTACCAAGGTGCTCCTAAAAGTCAGACAAGAAAGGCCAAAAATGATCCTGATTGCCCCAGACTGGCCACACCAGCACTGGTACCCAATCCTAAAGAGCTTGTTTCAAGGCCCAGCTTGGCCTTTACCTCAAATTCCTCATCTTCTGACACAACAAAACAATCAGATTCTGCACAGTCAACTCAGAACCTTAAATCTGGCAGCATGGCAGATAATGTAGCCACTCAGACTGCACTTCTCTCTAAAGCTGTTATGGATGTCATTTTAGAAGCCAGGAGGCCCAGCACTAGGAAATCTTATGCAGAAAAATGGAAGAGATTCTGTGCTTGGAACCAGGCACAAGGGCTCGAACCACTTGTTCCAAATGTACCTCAGATTTTACAATACCTAACTAAGATGCTGGACAAAGGCCTATCTTTCTCATCAATTAAAATCCATGCCTCTGCCATTTCAGCTCATTACAATACGGAGCCTCCTATTTTTTCACATCCTCTACTAAGACAGTACCACAGAGGGGCAAAAACATAAGACCCCCAAGGAGAGCACCAGTACCAACTTGGGATCTCAATTTTGTTTTAGAAAAACTCACACTGCCTCCTTTTGAACCAGCCAGCACAGCTGATATAAAATTCTTATCATGGAAAACTGCTCTGCTCCTAGCAATAACTTCAGCAATAAGAGTCTCAGAGTTACAGGCATTAATGGCTGTGGAACCTTTCATCATTTTTCACCAGGACAGGATTTCTCTTAGGACAAACCCAACATTCATGCCAAAAGTAGTTTCCAATGTGGCCCAGAACCACACCATTCATTTATCAACTTTCTACCCAAATCCCCAGAATAAAGGGGAGAGACGTCCGCACGCTTTGAATGTACAGAGACAGCTACGATTCTACTTGGACAAAACAAAAGCTTTCAGAAAAACTGAGCAACTGTTTGTAGCCTATGCTGCAGGATCACAAGGAAAACCTATCGCAAAGCAGACAATTTCAAAATGGATAGGACACTGCATCCGCTTCTGTTATGCACAACATGGCAAATCAGTGCCTAAGGTCATTAGGCCACATTCTACCAGAGCAGCAGCCACTTCAGCAGCCTTTCTCAGAGGAGTACCAACCAAAGACATTTTAGAAGCTGCAACCTGGAGCTCAGTGCACACTTTCACCAAGCACTACCACTTACCTCTCTACTCTAAATCCAGAGCAGGCTTTGCCACTGCAGTCCTGCAGGGCCTGGTAGCCTCTCCAAATCCAATTTAGACCCAGCCGCCCAACCTCAGCTTTGGGATTCAACCCGAGTGTAATGACTGCAATAGTGAAACACGATGAACATAGTACAGTTGTGTACCTACCGTAAATGTAGATGTTCGAGTGTATTCACTGTTGCAGTCCAGGTTACCCACCCACCATCCCCCTTTTCATTGCTGGGACTTCTCTGTACTTCTCAACTCTATACAACCTATGTGGTGTATTTGCTTGTAGATGAAGGAAATGTTTAAATTAGTACATGTATGTTTTTCGCATAATTTTATTTTTCCAGCCTTCCTATCTGGGGGCACCTGTCATCTGGAGCAAGAAAAACTGAAGAAAATGGCGTCTGTTGCATCTTTTATACCCCTGGCGCACTAACATCAGGGAAGAAGCGACAGCAACCGACGCTGGACCAAGACTTTGGAACTCGGGCCGACTGCAGGTAGCCTGCCGGCGGATAACCCCAGTATAATGACTGCAACAGTGAATACACTCGAACATCTACATTTATGGTAGGTACACAACTGTACTTTAATTATATAAGAGTTAATGTATTGCTATTTTAATTTATTCATTAAATTAAACGTATTGTCTTTATAGAATGAACATTGCATTCTCTTAACATCTCAGGCTCCGTCATTCATAGAGTCTGCAAGACTGTTATGGAATTAACACAGTAAAATGTTTGTGATTTACTGTAACCCTAAGCTTAGTATTGTTTCATTAATGTACATAAAATGCCTGTGTTTAAGTCATTTTTGATTCCTTGTTTTATTGTTTTGAAAATTTTTTGAAGGATTTATTTAACACAAAGGTATACAACAGCTCACTTGCATGCATATATCACATTTGTGTAACTAATATAAACATGCTTTGGGCCCTCATAACTGTATGTTTAAGTACTTGTTACCATGTTCCTTTGTCAGCCAGAGAAATCTAGTGGTGCATCTTGAAGGTCCCTGTAGAAATTACTGCCATCACTTGATACCTTCATTAGCACATCTGTTTAGTCTCTGTTAGACTTTATGTTCTGGAATTCAGCATGCATGTTTGTCAAAGTTCCTGGCATCTGTGCAGCTGGCCATTTACAGGTATTGTACGTAAAACTTAAGTGCTCCACATGTGGCAGGGTTATGATTCCAGGTGGAGCAGCTGTGTGGAATGGGTTTCATGTTCCTGTAGGTCTTGCCTGTCAGAGGCTTGGGTGTCCTTAAGTATCACCCCACCGTCTTGCACACACATGCAGAACCACCACATACCTTCCACTGGTGCATGGAGTAACTTTTCCTGTGCTCAATAGACTGTTCCGTATAACTGATGGCTACAACAGATTTTATTTATAGAAGCACTTCCTCTACCAGAAGGATGTTGTCACACAAGTAGTGTAAAGAGTGCAAAAATATGAATAGTGTTAAATTAGTTTAAAGGTATGCATTTTCACTTTAGGGGTCTTACTTATTTTGGTTATCTTTTCCAAATTTCCAGTTAGTTTCATAGGCACATTCGCACACCATTGCAGCCCCATTTATTGTATCATTCCTAAAATCACACATCTCAGATTAATTCATTCAGCACATATTTGTAACGCTACCATATATGCCCTTTGATGTCCCATTTTTGAAGCATTCATGTATGTACCATTGGGCATAAAATCATATGTCTTCTTGACATGCATTTGTACATGATGCATTACATGAGAAGTATTACATTTTTTTAACAAAACTCAGTGGGGATATAATACATACGAAAAATATTGTTAAACAGTCAATCATTTCTATAGTACATGCAGGAAACAGATGATCTGATATTGTTAATCCTCGTTCATTCCTTACGCATGGGTATCGGTTCCGACTTCGGAACCGAGCCAGCCATTTTCCAAGATTGCGTCAGCTTCAAACTCTCGAGCTAAACTCTTACCCACAATTCCCCTCTCTCTGTTATCTCAGATTTTGTTTGCCGCATTGCCATTCGGCCGTGTCAAGCTACTTCTCTTGAGCGAAGTACAATCAATTGTTTAATAATTTTACAGATTACTTTTCTGTCAGAAAAGTTCATATTTTATTGTCTCTTACCCTGTCACATCTAGCGTACATAATTTCTTCAGGTTTTTCTGCTTCTTTACCGCGAGGTGTTCTCTCTTTACCATCGTTGGCATTTCTTTTCCTTTTTCTCTTATACCTTCGGGTACCCTCTTGTACCATTGCTGGTACCTTTTCTTTTAATTAATTTGCTGTCATGGCAGATAAGAAAGGTAGTCCGGGGTTTAAGCGGTGTTCTGATTGTGGACACAAATTGCCTACTTCTGATGCACACTCTTTGTGTGTTTATTGTTTGGAAGCTTCCCATTTGTCTGTTGACCCACCCTGTACTATTTGTGAGAACTTTTCTAATAGAACCTTGTTGGAAAGGAAAAACAATCTGTTACTGAAGGGATTTCTAAAATTTCCCATTTCAGAGGCTATTTCTGGGTCGGTGGCCTCAACCCCTCCTAGAGCCCATAAGAAAACCTTGGATGTTCCTACTAAGGCTAAATCTTTGCCTTCGTCCCCAGCTGGGGACTCCCACGAACCAAAACCTAAAAAGGCTAAAGTTTCGGCTCCGGAGCTCACTCAGTCAGCCCCAGTGCTTTCGGTGCTTAGACCTTCGGCACCGAGGCCTTCAGCTCCATTAGTGATTTCGGCAGCATCTTCTCCTGCAGCCTTCTATATATCGGCACCGAGGGGCTCCTCAGTTCAGACCATTACCACTGTATCAGCACCAAACATTCAGTCGGCGCAGACCCTTGACTACGTCGGCTCCGAGATCTTCCTCGGAACCGACGCCCTTATTGTTGACTCCAGTTTTGTCGGTTCCAGCTTCGGCACAGACAACCACTTCGGCACCGATCCCTGTGTCGGTGCAGACCATGACCTCTGCACTGATGACTACTTCGGTGCAGACAACAGTAGTCCAGTCTCTCTCAGCACCGTTGTCCTCTGTGCGGTCAGATGAGATGGGCACCGAGTCTGCCTCTTCTGTGGACAGGCCTGTTTCTCTCTCAGTCTCCATGAGGTCCACTAGAAGCCTTTCCGAACATGATGTGTTGCGTATTGTGGACCAGGTACTCTTGGCCAGAGGTGTCCTACCCCTCAGGTACTATCCTTCCTTGGGAGGTGATCACCCATCTCCAAAGACCCCTTCTTATTCTCCTCCTTCATTGCCTTTGAAGTCCATGGATATAGCACAGTCTTCCCCTTCTGCGGTTCCCTTTATGGACCTCACTAAGGAACCGCAGTTGCCTTTGTGGCAGGAAAGTTTTGCTATGACTCAGGATGTCAGTTGTGACATGCATAGTTTGCTGCTCCACAGCCATCCAGGGACTCCAAGTCGGCAGGCTGAGCCACTTAGGGGAGGGGTGACCCCTGTCCTAGACATGCACTCCTCTTCGGGTGGACCAGCCTTCCAACTGATGGAGAAGGCTTTTGCTGCTGGCGATACTGGACTGTCTATACCTCCACCCTCCTCTGGTACACTGGTTTCACAAGTCGCACCTAGCGGACACCAGATGCAAGGGCCGCAGGACATATTCCCTCAGGAATCCCCTTTTCCACTGTCTTCTCCAGCTTCTCCCACTGAGGTGGTCCACCGGAAGAGTTTGTGTAAGAGGAAGCATATGGACTCCACAGAGGAGTCCCTCACCGAAAAGACAGATTTCGATAAGGGGGAAGGATCTCCTCGGTCACCCTCTGAGGTATCCTTTGGTGATATCTTCGAAATCCTGAAATGGAGAGGTGACTGGCAGTCCTCTAATCTGATCTCTGAGGAATCTGTATTCCTGCAGGCCTTTCATGCCTGGCCCCTACCCTCCTAGGTTACTCCACCTGCCGATGAACTTGTCCTGCTCATCATGCAGCGTGCTTGGAAGGCTCCTGATACCGTCGAAGCTATTCCCCGGAGGTCAGATAAGATCTTGTCCCTCCTGCTTCGGATCCCCATTGGTCCAAAGGTCTTCCTGTGAATGCTTTGGCGGTGGCGGCTGCAACAAAAAAGTATCTGGCAGAAGAAGAAAGCCAGACTGTCCATCCTCCTAACAAAGAGTCCCGGGCCCTGGACAGGATAAGGAAGCGCACCTTTGCTTCAGTGCCCTTTGCTATCAGGTCCCTGAATTATATAGCACATTTTACTAGGTTTCAAAGGGATCTGGTTTCTGAGCTCTCTGACTAGTGCCGTGTCTGATGAGGTCCGTGACAAAGTGGCCTCTCAGCTGGCCACCATTGAATCTATATCTAACTTCTCTATGCGACTGATTTCCCATGCATCAGAAGGAGCAGCTAGAGCAGCGGGTTCAGCTGCGGTCTTGAGACAACACGCCTGTATGCGCTTGTGCAACTTTGTGGAACCCTTTAAGTCTTCCTTTCTTAATGCCCCCATTGAGGCCTCATCGTTGTTTGGGCCCAAAGTTAAAAGCACACTGGCCAGATGTGAACAAGGCAGTAAGACCCTTTCTGCCGTAGGTGTCCGTTATTCTTCCCCTCACCGTGCTTTCTCCCGAAACCAAGAGAGTGGGAAGATATGGTTCAAAAAATCTCAGGGTCCTTTCCGTGACACACAGGCCGAGTTCTCCCCCAGAGGAGACGTTTCTCCTTGTACCCTTCTCCCTGGCTAACCATCACCACCGATTCTTGGGTACAAAGGATTAGAACCAGGGGTTATCATATCCCCTTCGATCTTTTTCCCGTCCCTTCAAAAAATCTTCCCGACGTTCCACCCAGTCAAAAGGAAGAAGCAGCACTAGAGATAGAAAAGCTGCTAAGAAAGAGAGTCATCCAAGTAGTCCCTCCAGACCAGGATTCGGATTCAACTCAAGACTATTTTTGGTGCCAAAGAAAACCGGGGACTGGAGACGAATTTTGGATCTCAGTGTATTGAACAAGTTTGTGAGAGTACAGAAATTCTGGATGGTCACTATACAGTCTATCCTCCCACTTTTAGAAAACGACGATTGGATGTGCTCTATAGATCTTAAAGATGCATACTACCACATAAAGTTGGACAGGCCATCAAGAAGACTTCTGCGCTTCCATGCGGGAGCCAGTCACTACCAGTTCAGAGTACTGCCCTTCGGACTCTCTACAGCCCCCAGAGTGTTCACAAAGTGCATGGCAGTTGTCACAGCTCACTTACGACTTCAAGGATTCCAGGTGTTTCCATACCTAGATGACTGGCTCATTTCCGCCCCCACCAGACATCTACTGGGAAAAGCCCTGGCATACTCTCTCCTTGCTGCTCAAAGGCTAGGCATAACCATAAACTGGCAAAAATCCAATCTCATGCCATCTCAGTCGACAGAATTCATAGGAGTTATCTTGGACACAAAAAACTGCAGAGCTGCTATTCCAGAGCACAGAATTCTAAGGATAAAGCAACTACTAATTCCAATCCTTTCAAAGGAAAAATTCCCGGCTCACTTGGTTCTACAGCTGTTGGGTTCCATGGCAGCCTCCATCACCATTGTTCCCCTGGCCAAGTTTCTCATGAGGCTTCTACAATGGCTACTGCTCACCCAACGGTATCCTTTTCAGCATCCTCTTTCAGCCATGATTCGAGTAACCCACAGGTGCAAACAGGAATTAAATTGGTGGATGACACACAATCTCTCACAATGGTCTCGCCCCTTCTCTCCCCAGCAACTCAAGGCCACAGTGACCACGGACGCCTCCCTGATGGGGTGGGGGGGCTATGTCAGGGACAGACAGTCCAAGGTACTTGGTCCGAACTGGAGGCCCATGTACATAAAATGTTCTAGAGCTGAGGGCGGTGCTTCTGGCGTTGCAAGCATTCCATCCCCTGCTGCCGTCTGGGACAGTTGCGATTCAGTCGGACAACATGGTGGTGGTCTGGTACATCAACAAGCAAGGCGGAACCAAATCTTACCCCCTTTGTCGAGAGGCCATAAGGCTATGGCAATGGGTGATGGCCAGCAACCGTTTTCTTCTAGCAACGCACATTCCCGGGAGTTCCAGCTTGATAGCAGACAGACTTAGCAGGTGCATTCTTCATTCTCACAAGTGGTCCCTGAATCCCTTGATAGTGCCGGAGATCTTCCACTGCTGGGGCCATCCTTGCTGTGACCTCTTTGCATTCCCGACCAACTACAAATGCAGCAACTAATTCGCCCTGATTCCCCCTCCGGGACAGTCACCCAGGAACGCTCTAGTCCACGATTGGCCCTCGGTCTTATTTACGCATTTCCACCCTTTCCCCTCATTCCCCAGTTTCTGAAGAAATCCCGTCGGTTGAAGAGCAAGGTGATCCTCATAGCACCATATTGGCCTCGACAGATTTGGTTCCCCTTCCTTTGGCCTCACCTACTAGATTCACCATGGATTCTCCATCCAACCCCGGAGTTGATCTCACATCCACAGAACCTGATTCATCCCAACTTGAACAGCCTGAAGCTCACGGCTTGGCTACTCCAATTCCCTTGATTGCCAGGCAGAATGATCTTTCTTTACCAGTACGTGATATTCTCATTGCTTCTCATAAGTCTTCCACTAAAATTACTTATCTGAGCAAGTGGAAAAGGTTTACCTATTGGCTGAAAGATAAACAAGTAGACCCCTTTTCAGCACCAGTGTCGATAATACTAGACTCTCTGGCCGACCTTTTTCAATCGGGTCTATCGGCCTCTAACATTAGAGTTCATTTGGCTGCAATTTCTAATTTTCATGAGGGTGTCCAAGATTCCTCTGTTATGTCCCATAAATTGTGCAAGAACTTCATAAAAGGTGTGAATCATCTGAAGCCACCTTTTAGAGAACCTATTCAACCATGGGATTCATCATTAGTTCTACAAGCTCTGACAATGTCACCTTTCGAACTAGCCTCTTCTTGTGACCTCAAGTATTTGTCATGGAAAACCTTGTTTTTGGTCGCCATTACTTCTTCCAGACATATTTCTGAGCTTCAAGCTTTATGTATCAAGAGTCCATACTGGATTTTTCATAGAGTGTCTCTGAGAACTAATCAGTCATTTTTGCCTAAAGTGATCTCTGAAATGTCCATTAATTAAGCCATTGAATTGCCAGTTTTCTTTCCCAATCATTCAAACAGAGGAGAGTATTGCCTACATACCCTAGAAATCCACAGGCAAATCCATTTTTACTTAAACAGGACTAAATCCTTTTGTAAATCTGACCAGTTATTTTTGGCCTTTTCTGGACCTACATTAGGATCTGCTGTTGCTAAGTTCACATTAGCTAGATGGTTGAAGGACTGTGTGACCTTCATTTATACACAACGTAATATCTCGCTGCCTACTACCATGAAAGCTCATTCGACAAGGTCAGTGGCAACTTCTGCTGCCTTCCATGCCAGAGCTTCTTTACATGACATCTGTGCAGCTGCAACTTGGGCTATGCCTCATACCTTCATCAATCATTACAATTTGGATTTGGCCTCCAGGAGAAGAGCATCTTTCGGTTCTATGATGCTCAGGAATGTCCTTCTATGAGAGCCTCCCAGGAATAGAGGTAGCTGGGGACCCTGTCCCATGCACAAGGAATGAACAAGGATTAACAATATCAGATAAAGAAGTTATGTCTTACCATAACGTTCCATCTGTATTGTTGATCCTCGTTCAGTCATTACGACCCTCCCTCCTTCCCCATCCTGTGGTTTCTAGTGGATCTCACCATCCGGTTCTCTTAGGTTATTTGACCAGAGGTAGCCTCTACCTTCTTTGACTTGCAAACTCAATCTGAGGTAACAGGGTGAGGGGGATTGTGGGTAAGAGTTTAGCTCGAGAGTTTGAAGCTGATGCGAGCTTGGAAAATGGCCGGCTCTTTTCCATGTGTAATGACTGAACGAGGATCAACAATACAGATGGAACGTTATGGTAAGACATAATTTTTTTGTTTTGCACTATAATTTCTACCAACTGTGGTGTTATTCTGTGAATACTTTCAGTGCGTTTTATACTGTGCAGTGAATGTGATTATACTGACAGTAAACAGTACTATTCACACCATAGATAATATTGAAGAGGGTTAATGAAGGACAAAGTTGTAATTTATAGATTTTGATTTTCTTTCTAAAAATGAAGATCTTGTGGGAATAATGCAGGATGTTAAAGTAGTAGAGCAGTTGCAATACTTAACAATAAATAACTTTGTCAGTGCTGAATGGTGGCTTGCAGTGGTGATAAACTGTAGTAGCAGTGAGTAATGATGTGTGGTTAATATAATGAAAAAAGTGTAAGGCACTGAGAAGTTAGAAATTATGACAGTAATCCTTCAGTCTGCATGCAAAATCTTAGGTTACCCAAGGTCAGTATGATGATGTTCTTCGTGTTTCACTGTTGCAGTCATCACACTTGGGTTATCTGCCTGCAGGTAGCCCTCAGTCGGCCTGAATACCAGAGTCTTGGGATTTCTGGACGGATGCTGTCACCTCTTCCATGACGTCAGGTCATCAGGGGTATAAAACCTGCAGCCAATGCCATTACATCAGCTTTTCTTGCTGAGCGGAGCCCGAAGCAAAAGCATTTTGCTAGTGCCGGTCGGCAGCTACCTGAAATTTTCATTATTCGAGTTTCAGACCTGAAGTCTTCTAAAGCCAAGTACCCCGTTGGGGATCCTTTTTTCTTGCTCTAACAGATGTCAGAAAAAGTCAACAATTTTCTTGCCTATGGAAAGCAAATACCTCACAGAGATTTTCATTCTTACTGCATCACATGTTTAGGCCCAGACCACGACGTTCTTCCCTGTCGGTTTTGTGCCTTGATCAATGCCCAAACTGTTCGTTGTCGGGCTATCTTTGTCACTAAATTCCTTCACTCTCATTCTCCATATTCCGAAATGGCTTCGATAAGCCATCCGACTACCGATCTCCTGAAAAAACGTAAGGATAAAGACAGAGACAGACCGCATAGGTCCAAAACTGCCAACAATGCTTCTGTTAAGCTAGTCACCAGTCCGCCAGTACTCCGGCGCTTTTGCAGCCCCTGATACTCGCTTCTACAGATTTGCAGGCCTCTACTGAGACCCATTTGGAGTCCGGTATGCCGCGAGATGTTTCAACTGTGGAACCTGTGGATGTCTCTACTTTGGATGCGTCCGGAGCCGCTGTGCAGGCACCGGCTTCTGAGGGTATATTCAGACCTTCCAGTGTGCATATTAAGCCGACTACTTCCTTTCAGACTAAAACTACCGAATTTCTCAGGCCCAGAGTTCACACTATGCCTAGGAAACTGATGACCAAAGCGCATTCTCCAGCTCCCATGCCGCAGAAACAAATGCTTAGAATGGCTGAAGACCATATTACTTTAATTAGGGGGAAGCCAGCCTTCCCCCTCTAAAAGACAAAGAATTGATTTTCCTTCTGATTTCTTCAGACCATGAGGCCGATGACTCTGTCCCCTCAGATTACCAGGACATACCCTTTTCTCCCTATGAGGATTCAGATGCAGAGGATTCTATCACCTCTGCCACCCCCGAGAGGATTTTTCTTTCTGTGAAACCCTGCATACCCTCAGAGAGCATTTCCGTTGGGAGTGCCAGGACTCCCCCACAGTCCAAAAAGAGACTCAGGGAATTTTTAAACTTGCCTCAGCACAGGCCTCTGGCTATCCCCCCTGTTCTGGAAATTGTAGATGATGTCTTCATGGAGTCCAGTCTTACCCCTGATACTTTGCCACCAGGTCCTAGAAAGCTTGACAGGTACTACAGAGTACCTGACTCTCTCAAGTTTCTATTTAAAAATCCCACTGCGGATCCAGAGACCATTTCTCAGGGACCTAAAGGTATTAAGGCTACTGTAGCCAAAAACCCTACCCCTTCCGACAGGGATTCTAGGGCCTTAAACAGATGGGGAAGAAGGTATATACCTCTGCAACTCTTGCTATCAGGGCTTTAAATTGCCAGTTTCACATGTTGAAGTGCCAGCAGCATATTATGGAACTAATTAAACAAAAAATGATGTTGATTCCTGACTGTGCAGAACATAAAGATTTACAAGAGTTAATGCATTCTGCAAACCAAGTTGGAAAAAATACTTTGCAGTGTGGTTTTTATGCTTTAGAGGCATCTTGCAGGGCTGCTGTCACTGGATCTGTTCTTAGAAGGCATGCTTGGCTGAAGGAACAAGTCTTGCCAGATCATGTCAAAGCAAAATTACTAGATGCTCCATTAAACCAGGAACATTTGTTTGGGACTAAAGCAGAAGATGTTCTTAAAAAAGATGGATGAAAAAGCTAAATCTATGCAAACTGTTAAATAATTCCTACAGGTAAAGCCACCTAGATTCAGTAGGCATTGGCCTTCAAAAACTGATCCTTTCCAGTCCATTCCAGACCTTCTCTGTCCAAACCCAAGGGCAGCAGACCACCAAGACTACAGTCTCAGGGTATGCACAGATCTAAACAATGGAGTGCTCCCACCTCAAAAACAAGGAGTGGTAAGCCACCCTCTTATGGAAAAAGTTCACAATGACTTGTCCTTAATCCTTCCCAGCCATGCCCAGGTACTTGCACCACTAGGAGGAAAACTTGCTCTGCATGCAAAAAACTGGGAGTACATTACCCAGGACAGATGAGTCTTAAATACTGTATCCCAGGGATACAGATTCTGCTTCCACTCACTGCCAACCCCAAACGGATTGCCAGACCTCCCCCCAAACCAGTGGGCAGAGGCCCAAAAGCAAGTTCTTTCTCTTCTCAGTATCAGGGCTATTCAACCTGTTCCAACAGAGCAAAGGAGACAGGGATTCTACTCCAGACTGTTTCTGGTGCCCAGAAAACTCTTGGTGCTCTATCCTGGATCTGTCAGTTCTCATCACCTTCCTGGTGGTACCAAAATTCAAAATGCTTACTTCTCCAATAGCTGCTTCCTGTGCTAACCAAGGACTTTTGGCTGGTTACCCTAGACTTAAAAGAAGCTTATCTGCACATCCCCATAAGGGAATCTTGCAGGGAATATCTACGTTTCAGGACATGCTCTATGCGCTATCAGTTCTCTGCATTTCCTTTTGGCTTAAGTACTGTGCCCAGGGTATTCACAAAATGCTTGGCTCCAACCATTACATACTGCAGGCAGAGAAAAATGGGTCTATATTAGAAAGACGAAATAGGCAAACCCTATAAGATGGACACATAAACGTCGATCTACAAAAAGAGCGAAGGACGGAAACACCGAAAGACACAATGCCAAACAGATTTCCCTGGTCAGCAGAGTGATTGTGGGGATGAGGAAATATATCCTTTTCCCCACTGTAGAGCGGTCTAAATAGGGAGGTGTGGGGGGTGCAGGGAGGCTTGCCTACCTGCAAAAACGTTAATAAAAGTGTTTTACGTTGTGTTTGTTTACTTTGGTTTTACTTACCTGTATGGCACTGTTGCTTCCAGGAATCTGTTCGGCGTTGTGCATTTCGGCGTTTCAGTCCTTCGCTCTTTTTGTTGATCGATGTTTGTGTCTATCTTCTAGCATTCGCCTATTTCAGCTTTCGTGCTTATAATATAGACCCAAGAAGAATTCAAATTTACCCATACTTGGATGATTGCCTGATTCAGGCGGACAGTCAGGAATTGCTACTTCAGTAACTGACATTTGTAAAGAGACTTCTAACTTCTCTGGGGTATACCATCAATGAAAATAAATCACATCTGGTACCCAGCCAAAAAATTGTATTCCTGGGAGCAAGCTTGAACACAGCTTCCCAGGTGGCATTCCTCACTCCAGAAAAACAGGTTTATTTGACAAACTACTTCAATTTCTGGCCATCAAAACCCAGCTGACTGCAAGAAAAATACTGCAATCCCTACGGTTCATGGCCTCTTGCATTCTCCTAATTCTATATGCATGATTGCATATGAGGAAACTTCAGTGTTACTTTAAAAGTCTCTAGTGTCAACATTCTCAGAACCTGGAAACAATGATTCCTATCATTCCTTGCCTAAGGACAGAGTTTATTTTTTGGGCAGAGGCCTGCTACCACATCAAGGGGCTCCCTTTCACTCAACCCTCCACCGCCCAAACCCTGACAAAAGACACATCAGACTATACATGGGAGGTCCACATGGCAGGCAAATGCATTCAAGGTGAATGGAGCCCAAGACAAATGCCACCTGCATATCAATCAAAAAGAAATGTTAGCTGTACAGAATGCACTGACCGCCTTCAAATACCTTATACCTCCAGGACAACTCTTGATAAAGACAGACAACACCACAGTTATGTGGTACATAAACAAGCAGGGAACTCATTTCTACCCACTCTGCAGGTTAGCCATGGCTCTGTGGAACACAGCCTTGAGCATTCAAGTGCACCTGAAAGCTCAATTCCTGCCAGGCAAACTAAATTCACTGGCAGACGACTTAAGCAGAAATCTAATGGAACCACATGAGTAGAAACTGGAACCAAACTCATTCAAACTTTTAATCCACAGGTGGGGGACACCAGAGGTGGACCGTTTTGCATCCCCACAGAACCATCAATTGAGCAAATTTTGCACCAGAACTCCCCACAGCCAAGCATGGAAAAGTGGATGCCCTATCCTTTACATGGGAAAACCTCTCAATCTATGCCTTTCCCCCTCTGCACCATCTCTCGAAAGTACTACTCAAGATCAAACAGAACAGGCCAGGACAGTCCTGATTGCACCAGACTGGCCACACCAGCACTGGTACCCACTTTTACACAGTCTGACAGTAGTGCCACCCTGGCACCTGCATCAGACCCCCCTTCCCTGCTGTTCCAGCAGGAGGGCCAGATTTTGCATCCTCAACTGCAAACCCTGAACCTAGCAGCCTGCCTCATTCCCTGAATACATCACCAACAACCCTCAGCAAACAGGTGCTAGATGTCATCCTTGAGACCAGGAGGCCTAGTACTAGGAAATCCTATTCATAAAAGGGGAAAAGATACTGTTCTTGGAGCCAGTCTCAAGGAAAGGACATATCCATGCCCACCATACCTCAAATCCTAGATTACCTAACCGAGCTGCTCCACAAAGGCCTATTCTTCTCATCAGTTAAGATTCATGCCTCTACCATCACAGCTCATTACAGTACTGAGCCACCCCTCTTCTCTCACCCTCTGATCAAACAGTTCCTGAGAGGAGCTAACATTTGAAGACCCCCGAGGAGAGCTCCCACTCCTGCCTGGGACCTTAACTTTGTACTAGAGAAGCTCCCCCTTTTGAGCCTGCTGCTACAGCAGAGTTAAAATTCCTCTCTTGGAAAATGGTCTTACATCTAGCCATCACTTCAGCAAGAAGAGTGTCTGAGTATACAGGCTCTTATGGCTGTGGAACCCTTCGTTATCTTCCATGCGGACATTGTTTCCCTCAGGACTAACCCATCATTTATGCCCAAGGTGGTATCCAGTGTGGCTTTAAAGCAAGCCATCCATTTACCAACCTTTTTTCCTAATCCTCAGAGTAAAAGGGAAAGGATCCTGCATTCCTTGGATGTACACAGACAGCTTAGGGTCTACCTTGACACAAGACTAAGCCTTTCAAAAGAACTGACCAGCTGCTAGTCAGCTTTGCTACAGAGGCAGAAGGCAAGGATATTTCAAAGCAAACCATTTCCAAATGGATAGCACACTGCATCCATTTTTGCTATAAGCACCGTGGAAAACCTATCCCACAGGGGATCAAAACTCATTCCACTAGGGCTACCTCAACTTCTACAGCATTTGTCAGGGGAGTCCCTACCAGGGACATCCTGGAAGCTGCAACCTGGAGTTCTGTACACACCTTCATCAAGCATTATCACTTACCTCTCTCTTCTAAATCCAGAGCTGGATTTGTCACAGCAGTCTTACAAGGCCTGCTAGCCAGCCCTAATACTTCTTGACTGCCTCCACCCTTCCTCAGCTTTGGGAATTAACCCAAGTGTGATGACTGCAACAGTGAAACACGAAGAACATAGTACAGTTGTGTACACTTACCATAAATGTAGATGTTCAAGTGTATTCACTGTTGCAGTCCTGGTTACCATCCCTCCAGCCCCCTGACTTTTCTATGCTTTCTACCTTTACTTTTTTGGCCATATCTTATGGCTATGGTATTTACTTTTTACTGGAGGTGTTCCACACCATGTAATTGCTTCCAATTTTGGGGGCTCCTGACATCTGGGGCAAGAAAAACTGATGTAATGGTGTCGGCTGCATGTTTTATACCCCTGAAGACCTGATGTCATGGAAGAGGTGACAGCATCCAATGCAGAAATCCAAAGACTCTGGTATTCGGGCTGACTGAGGGCTACCTGCAGGCAGATAACCCAAGTGTGATGACTGCAACAGTGAATACACTTGAACATCTACATTTATGGTAAGTGTACACAACTGTACTTCGTGTTTCACTGTTGCAGGCATCACATTTGGGTTATCCTGCCGGGGGTAGCCCTCAGTCGGCCCGAATACCAGAGGCATAGTATTTCTGCGTTGGTTGCTGTCTCTCCAGGACTGACGTCAGGTCGTCAGTGGTATAAAATCAGGCAGCCGATGCCATTACATCAGTCTTTCTTGCAGAGGAACCCGAAGCAGAAGCAGTTCGCACGAGTGTCGATCGGCCGCTACCTGAGTTTTCCTTTCCGAATTGAAGTTGAAGTCTTCTAAAGCTAAGTACCCCATTGGGGATCCTTTTTTCTTGCTATAACCGATGTCAGAAAATTTAACAATTGTCTCGCCTGTGGAAAGCAAATAACACACCGAGACTTCCATTTTTACTGTATCACCTGTTTAGGCCCAGACCACGACGTCCCCCGCTGTCGCTTTTGTGTTTTGTTCAATGCCAGAAATATACATCGTCGGGCCCTTATTGTAGCTAGATATTTTCGTTCTCAATCCTCGAATTCCGATATGGCTTTGGTAAGCCATCCGACTACCGATCTTCCAAAAATATGTAAGGCTAAAGACAGAGACAGACCGCACAGGTCCAAAACTGCTGACGATGCTTCCGCTAAGCTAGTCATCAGTTCTCCGGTCCTCAGTGAGGTGCTTTCGCAGCCCCTGATGTCCGCTTCTCTGGATTCGCAGGTCGCTATAGAGACCCTTTCGGAGTCAGGTATGCCGCGAGACTCTTCAACTAAGGATCCTGCAGATGTGTCTACCTTGGATGGGTCCGAAGCCGCTGAGCAGGCACCGGCTTCCGAGGAAGTACTTCGCACTACCAATACTCAACACAGACCAACAACATCTTTCGCGTCTTCAGTTCTTTCTAAAACTACTGAGTTTCTATGGCCCAGGGTATGAACTACACCCAAAAAAAGACGACCTAAGCTCAGGCACCTGCTTCCTTGCCTCAATCTCATATGCTTAAAATGGCAGAAGACCTTATTATGCTTATTAGGGGAAACCAGACTTACCCCTTCCAAAAGAAAGAGACTTGTCTCCAGTAGTTTTATCTGAACAGGAGTCTGCTGACTGTTGCATCTGAATATGAAGATATGCAACCCCTCGCTTATGAAGATTCTGATGCAGAGGAATCCACTCCTGCCTCTCCACCAGAGGATTTTTCATTTGGGGAAACCCTTCATACTTTAAGGGAGCATTTCCAATGGGAATGTCAAGACTATCCTCAGCCAGAAAAGAGACTCGGGGAATTCTTAGATTTACCACAGTACAGACCTTTGGCCATTCCTCTTGTCCTGGATCTTGTGGATGATGTTTTTATGGAATCCAGTTTGACTCCTGACACCCTTCCTCCTGCTCCCAGGAAACCTGACAGGTATTAGAGTTCCTGACTCTCACAAATTTCTTTTCAAAAATCCTACTGCTGTCCCAGTGGTCATCTCTCAAGGACCTAAAGGAATTAAAGCAACTTCAGCTAAGAATTCTACCCCCTCAGACAGGGATTCCCAAGCTTTAGACAGATGGGGTAAAAATATATATATATACACCTCTGCTACTCTTGCTATTAGAGCATTAAATTGTCAGTTCCACATGCTGAAATATAATCAGCATTCCATGGAACTCCTCAAACAAAAAATATCTTCCTTTCCTGCTTGTGCAGAAAATAAAGAATTACAAGAGCTAATGCATTCTGCAAGTCAAGTTAACTAAGCACACCTTGCAATGTGACTTTGATGCCCTAAAAGCATATTGCAGGGCAGCAGTCACTGATTCTGTCCTTAGAAGGCATGTTTGGCTTAAGGAACAGACCTTGCCAGACCATGTCAAATCTAAATTATTGGACGCACCATTGAACAAAGACAACTTATTTGGCACCAAGGCAGAAGAAGTCTTAAAAAAGATGGAAGAAAAAGCTAAATCTATGCAGACAGTTAAAGACTTCTTACAGGTCCAGTCTCCGAGGTTCAGTAGGCATTGCCCATCCAAGCACTGGTCCTTTCCTGCCCCCTCCAGGCCAACTCAGCCCAGACCCAGGGGATGCAGACCTGCAGACAGCAGCCCCAGGGAATGCAGAGATCTAAGCAATGGAGTTCCTCCTCTTCAAAAACAGGGAGTGCAAAGCCACTCCCTTATGGTAAGAACTTACAATGACTTTACACCTCCACCCCTTACTTCTGCCCACCTGCTTGTGCCCCTAGGAGGAAAACTCTCCTTCTACGCAAGCAACTGGGCCACCATTACCAACGACCGATGGGTCCTCAACATAGTGTCCCAGGGATACAAATTTTATTTCCACACTCCGCCAACCCCAAAATGGTTCCCAGGTCTTCCTCCAAACCAGTGGGCAGAGGCCAAAAAGCAAGTCCTTTCCCTACTCTCCAAGAGGGCAATACAGCATGTTCCTGCAGAACAGATGGGCCCATAAAAGAGGGCACATGGCACCCCATCCTCGATCTATCCATTCTAAACATCTTTCTGGTGATAGCAAAATTCAAAATGCTCACCCTCCAGCAGCTTCTACCAGCGCTTTCCAAGGATGCTTGGTTAGCTACCCTAGACCTAAAAGAGGCCTACCTACACATCAGGGAATTATGCAGGAAATACCTATGTTTCAGGGCAGGAACTATGCACTTTCAGTTCTCTGCGCTTCCCTTTGGCTTATCCACTGCTCTCAGAGTTTTCATAAAATTCCTGGCTCCTGACATTGCTTTTTGCAGACAAAGAAATATTCAAATTTATCCATACTTAGATGATTGCCTGATTCAGGCAGGCAGTCAGAAAAAGCTGTTATAGCACCTGACTTTTGTAAAGGACCTACTGACCTCCCTGGGGTATACTGTCAATGAAAAGAAATCAAAACTAGTCCCCACACAAAAAAATTTATTCCTGGGAGCAAGCCTAGACACAGCATCCCAGATGGCATTCCTTACTCCAGAAAAACAAGCCTACCTGACAGGCTACATCTCAACTAGCCACCAGAACCCAGTTAACCGCAAGGGAAATCCTGCAGGCTCTAGGGTTCATAGCTTCCTGTATCCAACTCATTCCATATGCCAGACTGCATATGAGGAAACTACAATGGTACCTAAAAAGCCTTTGGTGTCAACACTCTCAAGACCTGGAAACTCTCATACCAATGATACCTTGTCTAAGGAAAGATTTTCTTTGGTGGGCAGCAGCTTGCAACCACAACAAGGGACTTCCCTTCTCACAACCCCATGCCACCCAGACCCTCACCGCAGACGCATCAGACAATGCCTGGGGTGCACACCTGGACGGTAGGTGCATTCAAGACCACTGGAGCCTAAATCAAATACATCTGCACATCAACCAAAAAGAGATGTTTGCTCTCCAGCACTCCTGACAGCCTTCAGACCCCTACTCTCCCCGAGACCTCTACTGATCAAAACAGACAACACCACAGTAATGTGGTATATCAACAAGCAGGGAGGTACTCAGTCTTATTGTCTCTGCACGCTCACCATGACCCTTTGGCACACGCCCTCAGCCATGCAGCTACACCTGTTAGCACAATTCCTGCCAGGCTCTCTAAACTCTCTGGCAGACAACTTAAGCAGAAACCTGCGAGACCCACATAAGTGGCAGCTAGACCACAGAACCCTCACCCTTGTAACCCAGAAATGGGGCACCCCGAAGGTCGACCTCTTTGCCTCCCACTGCAGTCATCAGCTCAGACAATTCTGCACCAGGGAACCTCACAGCAAGGCCTGGAAAGTGGATGCTCTATCCTTCCAGTGGGTAAACCTCTCAGTCTATGCATTTCCCCCTCTACCACTCATATCAAGGGTACTGCTCAAAATAAGGGAGGATAAAACGAGGGCAATCCTGATTGCCCCAGACTGGCCACACCAGCACTGGTACCCACTGCTGCACAGCCTTTCACCCCTGCCACCATGGCACCTACCTCAGATCCCTACACTCTTGACCCAGGGGAATGGAGAATTCATGCATCCCCAATCGCAGACCCTCAACCTGGCAGCCTGGCTTATTCCCTGACCACCGCTCAAGCTGCCAACCTAATCAAACAAGTCCTAGATGTTATACGTGAGGCCAGACATCCCAGCACTAGGAAATCCTATGCTGACAAGTGGAAAAGGCTTTTGCACCTGGATTCAGGCTAAGGGAGCTGGAACGGCACAGCCCTCCCTACCTCTCATCCTGGATTACCTGGCAGACCTACTACACAGGGGTCTATCAGTCTCTTCTATTAAAATTCATGCCTCTGCCATCTCTGCTCATTACAGCACAGAGCCTTCTCTCTTCTCACACCCTCTCCTCAAACAGTTTTTAAGAGGGGCTAACAACTTAAGGCCACCCAGAAGAGCTCCTACCCCAGCTTGCGACCTTAACTTTGTGTTGAAAAAGATCACCCTACCCCCCACCCTTTGAACCTGCAGCTACAGCAAAGTTAAAAGTTCTCTTGGAAAACAGCCTTGTTTCTGGCCATCACATCAGCTAGAAGAGTATCAGAGTTACAAGTACTCATGGCTGTAGAACCCTTCATCATTTTCCATGTGACATAGTCTCACTCAGGATTAACCTATCTTTCATGCCTAAAGTGGTGTCCAGTGTGGCTCTCAACTAATCCATACATTTGACCACCTTTTTTCCCTAACCCACAAAACAAGGGGGAAATGATTCTGCACTCTTTGGATGTGCACAGACAGTTCAGATTCTATCTGAACAGGACTAAATCTTTCAGAAAAAAATGATCAGTTGCTAGTCAGCTTCACAGCAGGAGCAGAGGGCAAGACCATATCCAAACAAACAATCTCCAAGTGGATAGCACACTGCATCCATTTCTGCTACAGACAGTATGAGAAACTACCCCCAAAGGGGGTCAGGACACATTCCACTAGAGCAACCTCCACCTCTGCAGCGTTTCTCAGAAAGGTCCCCACCAGGGACATCCTGGAGGCTGCAACATGGACATCTGTTCATACCTTCACCAAGCATTACCACCTGCCTATCTTCTCCAAGTCCAGGGCAGGCTTTATCACCGCAGTTTTGCAGGGCATCCTAGCCAGCCCACAGTTTGGGAATCAACGCAAATGTGATGACTGCAACAGTGAAACACTAAACTTAGTACAGTTGTGTACACTTACCATAAATGTAAATGTTCGAGTGTGTTCACTGTTGCAGTCCTGGTTTGCCTCCCTCCGTCCTCCTGGTCTCTCTCTCTCTCTCTTCCTCTGTCTCTCAATGTCACTCATTCAATAACAGAAGATACACCCTCATTTGAAATTTGAATGCCAGCTCACTTTCTGAGTCTGTTTGTTGGTGGTGGTGGTGGGAGGGTTCAGGAAACTGCAGCACTGTCAGAAAAAACAATGTAGGAGCAAGGAGAACATGAAATAATTATATTTGCTAACAGTCTCTTTCAACACTTTTACCATCATTTTGTATTTGTGTAATTTGTCATACTTTGCTGTATTACTGCTCATCTTTAGTGCTCCTTCTATAGTCTTGTAAATTCTAATCTCTCAGTGTTCACTAACCTTCCATCCCTTGAGGATACATCTCTTCACTTCACCCCACTTTATCTGTTCCTTTTACACTTAATTCCATCCTTTTTAGCCTTCCTTTTTTCACAGAGCACCCATAAGTGGTGATCAAATTGATCAGTGCTGCAGTAGCCTAAACCATATGGGTTATATCCTACAGTATAAATGTCCATCCAGCTTCCGACGCTTCAGCCCGCTTTTCAGCTTGTGCTATCCCTTTGCTGGACAGATTAGTTCCCTTCAGTGTAAAAACTTCTATTTAAAAAAAAAATAACACTTTACTCCTCAGGAAAGTTATGTTAAAGCTAAGAGTTTTCATTTTAATAGACTGTTACAAGACTGTATTGTACTTTTAGATGGGAACACTTTCTCTTCCTGTCAGTTTAAAAGTTTAAAGTATTTAAAAACATTTTTTTTCATGTAGATAAGTTGTGTTGGGCTGGCAAAGTGTTTTAAAGTACTTTTTACTATGTTTTTATGTGGAAAGTGATTTTTAAAGACTTTAAATTTTTACTGGCTTTTGCTGCTTATTTCCATGGGGAGGAGGCACCATTTTCGTCTTGACCATGGAACAAACTGCCGGTCCAAAGTTTGGTCCTTCATCCAACCACATAATGAAAAAGTTAAGCAAACAGCCTTTGTCACCACAGCAAGATATTAATTAATTTGCCTTGGCTGCAGGTGGTTGATTCTGCTATAGCCATAATTTTTACCCCAGATCCCTCTGGTGTAACATCTACAGTCATTAAGGACCGAGGATTAGCCACTTCCTCTACAGCTGTTGAGGTCCCCTCAGTGGGCAGGGGAGAGCCTCTCTTGCTGGTTCTGGAAGAAGGAACTGGGAAGACTTCCCTGTTTTGTCACAGTATTGTGCCCATCCATAGGGAAGCTGCATCTAACTTTAGTAATACTGTTGGCTGCATTTTACCTGTCCAAAAAAAAAAAAATAACATAAAACTAAACATGTATCTACGTCTCCTCAAATTTCTTTGCACAGAAGTAATTTACTGGGTCTGGCTCAGAGTTTAATTCAGGCTATTGATCCTCCTCATAAAATAGTTTCTGGTAAAACAAAGAGGAATACCTCTTCTCCTAAGCGATTCAAGATTTTGAATCTGGATAGGGAGATGAATGGACACATACAGGGTTTACTCCTCAGATTTCTGATTCAGACACTGAGGAAAGTTCATTTTTGTGATTCTCCCTATGGGCTTTCTCTCTTTCCCTCTGAAAGTACTATGCTGTTACAGAAGGAATTTCCAGAACCTTCACCTGTTCCTCCGGTTCTGTTAGCTTTGGAGGTTGTGTGTTACCCCCTGCAATTTTCATAATAGTCAGCCAGCAGCCACTAAAAAGGTAGATAGGCTGTATAAACTTCCTCAGTCTTTTAAGTTTTATACACTCTACCCAGACCTGACCTAACAGCTATAGTTTTAGTTAATCTTACTGCTCCTAAACATGTAGTTATTTCCAATACTACTCTTTCTGATAGGGTCAGGAAGATTATTAGTAATTATTGGGAAAAAAGTGCTTGTGCAACTTTTGATTTTCAGAATTTTGAATTGTCAAGCTCATATGTTTATCACTAATTGTGAAATTATGAGGGATGTTTTGTCTGCAGTTTTTTCTTGTGAAGAAAAATCTGCTTTATATAATGTTTCTTGTATTGTACAAGTCACTACTCATTGTTTTACATGTATGTGTATGATTCAGTTAATTCTTCCAGGGCTATGGTCACTGGTACTGTGTTGAGGTGGTTTTGCCTGGTTGCATTCTCAGAACCTCCTGCATAATGTTAAAAATTAGATTTTACATTCTCCTTTGGATAAACATTTAGGTTTTGGCCCCTTGTGCTACAGAAGTGATCAAAATGTGTGACGAGAAGGGTAAGCTGATACAGGGACATATTTTTCAGCTGTCCTTTTCCAATTTTTTTAAGCAATTCCGTAACCAGTCATCCATTTTTGGCAAAAAAAAAACACCTCAACAAAATGTAGGTTGAGACATTTGGGGTTCCAAAAAGAAATCAGTAAGGACAGTCCAATAAGTCATAATGACTATTTAAGAGACTTTGTTTTTCCTCTCCCATGGTGGTACCCCTTTTGTCTTCCAGAAAATCTGAATCTCCACTTTTTTTTTTCTTTGCTAATAGTTTCAGACAAGTGGGTTCTGAAGATCATTCATCATTACAGATGGCAATGGAAGGAAGCTTCTTCTTTCCAGGGGTTAATCCCTCATCCACAGGACCAGACTATTTTATTTCCACCTGCCCTTCATCACATGTTCTTCTAGGGAGTGATAGAACCAGTTCCTCCTTCCCAGGTGAGAGGTTTCTATTCAAGGATATTTTTAGTGCCAAAGAAAGTAAATCGTCGGAGACAATTTCTATTTCTTTCCTAAACCTGTTTGTAGTAGCACCCAAGTTCAAAATGCTCACAATTCACAACCTGTTACCTCTTCCTCTTCTTCTTCTTCTTCTTCCTTCAAGTTTCCTGGCAACACTAGATTTAAAAGGTACTGATCACATCCCTATTCATCCAGAGTTCAGGCTTTTCTTAAGGTTTTGTGCGTCTGTATCACATTATCTGTTCACTACCTTTCCCTTTGGACTCTCCAGTGTACCAGGAGTGTTCACCGTATCTAGCTCCAGTTATAGATCATTGCATGCTACATGATATCCACATTTTTCCATATTTAGATGACTTGCTTATCTTTGCAGAGTCTCTTTCAAAGTGTCAGGAATATCTCACTTGGGTGAGCAATCGCTTGCACAAACTGGTTTTCCAAGAGAACATTCAAGTCTTTGATTCCTTCATTCAGGGTTGTGTCCCTGGGTATACCTGTCAGCTGTACAGATTTTCACAGCATGTCCAGATTTTTGCCTCTATTTGTGGTCTTTTTCTCATAAAATCATTTTCTGGCAAATCACTGTACAGATCATTGAGGTTTGAAGTCAGAAAATGGCAGACAGTAAAGTTTCATACTTCATACCCTTCAGAAAATCCATGCTAATGCAAAACCTGTATTTCTATCTACTTTCTAAGTTTGTAAGAGAAGAACTTAGAAGTTTCCCTATTTATGGGCCTTTGCACCCCCCTTTATTTTTGGCTTTGTCCATATTTCTTGGTCTAACACATTGAGAGTTATGCTCCTGGGGTGTCAGACACATCAGTTCAAAAAGCTTTTCTTTCACAGGAAAAAATAGATCTATATCTAGATCTTTTTCTTGAGTTCTGCAGTCAGACTTCAGTCATTGTGAGGGCATTTCTCAATATTTTGGATCTCATATCATCAATAATTCCCATGATACCCTTGGTAGGACTCCCACATGAGAAAGATATAATGGCATCTGCTGTCTCCTTGGGCCCAGCACCATCATCCTTTGTCTTTTCAAATCCTGGTGCAGGGGTTTGTCTGTAGGGAAATCATTTGGTGAAGACAACAAATATCCTTAAATGCAGGTCTCCCGTTCTCTCTCCCTTTCCGAAACAGTCACCGCAGATGCCTTGGACCTTGTTTGGAGAGCAATTTCAGGAGGGATAAAAGTGCAAGGTGTGTAGGACACCAAGGTGAGATGTAAATACAGTAAATATAAGAGATGCTTGCCCTGATCAAGACACTCAACTTTCTGAATCATCTTTGGTCCTCTGGACCTCTTCAAGTTGTTACAGGCAGTTCCAGTCATGTGGTACATCAACAAGCAAGAGGAAACCAGTTTGTACCCCCCTTGCAGGCTACCCATGTTAGATTGGGACTTAGCTTTCCAGCACAGTCTCACTCTTCAGGCATTCTGCATTCTGTCAGAGCAAAATTGTGTTGCAGACAAGCCGAGCAGCACAAGGGCAGAGCCTCACAAATGGAAACTAGATTAGGGGTCTTCTAAGATTTAATCCATTTGTGGGGAGTTCAAGTAGACCTATTTTTCCTCCTCTCTGAACAATCAGCTGGCAAGATTCTGCTCCAGGACTCCATGAAAGAAGGTCTGGTAGAGAGATGCCTTTCCTTTTCTTTGGACAGGAATGTTCCTGTATGCTTTTCCACCCTTTCCAATTAATCTGGCGTACTTCTGAAGATTCAGAAGGAATCCTGCAAGCTCATTGTGTTAACTCCCTTCTGGTGCAGGCTACAGTGATTTTCCCATTTGGAAATGGTTAGGGGTAATTACCACAAGCTTCTTAAACTGGATCTACTCACACAAGATCAGGGGTGTTTGATACACCCCGAACCCAATCAACTTCAGTTGACTAACTAGATAAGTTCTTAATTCCCTTTAGTCACCTGTTTACTGAGGCTGTGCAGCAGGTGCTAATGGAGGAAGAAAAGCCTACTACTAGAAAATCATATGCTAGTAGATGAAAAGGGTTGGTGCCAACAACATAACCAACACCCATTCAGGGCTAGTTGTCTAGTTTTACAATATTTGTTTGTGTTATTATCCAGTTGCCTTTCTTCTCCATCAGGGTTCATTTATCGACCATTTCAGCTTGTCTACCCATGGATCCTCTTCTTTCAATACGTTCTCATGTCAAAATGTTTTTAAAGAGAGTTTTTTATAAAAGGCCTTCAAGAAAACCGGTTGTCCCTCATTGGGATCTTAATTTTTGTGTTAGAGAAGCTAACACTTGCTCCATTTGAACCAGCTAACTTGACTGATTTTAGATTCTTAACATGGAAATTGATTTTACTGATTGCTCTGAACTCTGCAAGAAGGCTCTCACTTACAAGCTCTTATGATGAGTCAACCCTTCTCTCATTTCTTTCCTGAACCTAAAAATGGAGGAGGAAGGATACTCCATACCTTGGATTTCCAAAAAGTATGCTGGTACTGTCTTGACAGAACTAAATCTTTCAGATCTTCAGATCAATTCATTTCTTCTGAACGTAAGAAGGGGCAACCTGTGTCAAAGCAGACTGTTTCCAAATGGTTGCCTGAGGCTTTTACCTTTTGTTATACTCACCACAACAAAACTTTCCAGGCAGGGTCAAGGCCCACTCTATTAGGGCCTTGGCTTCATCTATGGCTTTTTGGAAAGGGTTGGATTCTAGAAGCACCAACTTAGTCCTCTGTATGTGATTTTACAAGCCAATATAAGCATGATATTT
This sequence comes from Protopterus annectens, assembly GCF_019279795.1. NCBI lineage: Eukaryota > Metazoa > Chordata > Ceratodontiformes > Protopteridae > Protopterus > Protopterus annectens. The sequence goes on along the minus strand of NC_056751.1, from coordinate 258,738,642 downwards.
CTCTTTGTCTTGTTCCAGCTTTGCTAGGACCTTAGCTCCAGGGGTGCCTGGACTTTTCTCCTTCCACTTCCTAAAGTTTTTAAGCTGTTCTAATTTACCTCTATAGCTTAGGCTACTGCAGCAGTGATTAGTATGAAGAACTTAGTACAGCTGTGTATATAAACTTACCATAACAGTAGATGTTTGAATGGTCATTGTTGCAGTAGCCTCTCCCTCTCTCCATCCCCCTTGTTGTTCTTTGGTGTGTTGTTTATGCCAAGATGTGGACTTTTATTTTTTGTTTATAACATTGCCGTTTTAGGGCCAATCCTCCCTCTTGCTGCTAGCTTGAAAGCTCTGAAAGGCTTGGTGCCCAAACCTGCCTTTTTAGTCGGCTCAGCTTGAGCTGACTAATGGTTTGGGCATGTGGAAGGTGCCCTGAAGGTTTTAAAGCTGGCTGCTGCAGCAGTGAGCATTCTAACATCTACAGTAAGTTTACTTACAAAACTCTACTTTCCTCCATGTCAGTTATTCTCTAGCTGTTTGTCACCTTCATTTCTGTTTTTATACTTCATAGTCTTCCTTCAGCACAGTTTTAACATGCCATCTGAAGTCATCTGGTTGGAGAATAGACTGTTGAGTACAATGAGCACAATTATGACTAGGTAAGTATGAAATAAGATGTTCCTGCTGTATCTGAATTGGGCCTATATTTGTTAATATTTGTGATCTTCATATGATTTATGGCAACTTACTGCTGCATGCAATTTTTACAGAGGACATAAAACTGATAAAATAAATTCTAAAGGTAGTAATAGTCTACATTTCATTATAAAGGGCACAGCAGTGGGCTTCAAATCATAATCTGTCCATTAGTGTAAGGAAGGATATAATTTTTTCAACTGTGCAGTATAGAAGATTCATAGCCCGGACTTTAGCACAGATTGCCTGGGTGAATTTAGGATCTTGGGTGCTGGAGGATCCACTGCACAGATGTAGGAGAGAGTGCTCAGTGCCTGCTTCACCCATCTTGAGGAGGGAGAGTCATGAAAAGATCCACAGGTGCTGCTGCCATTTTGGAGAAATTAGATGTGACCTTAGGCAAAAGGACCATGGTATGAACTTGGCTTGCCAAGCAGTATGGTAGGCTATAGTTGGGCAGGCATTTGCAAGGAGGCATGAGCACATCATCAGGTCCAGCACTGAAAACCCTGCTGTGACAACTCATGCATCAGTCAGAAATAGATGGGGGATTTAGGACATTCAGATAAAACTTTTCGACAAATGTCTGTGCGTGATACTGTGCTGAACTTGCCATGGTAGTTTTTGGTGTCTGCCCTCAAATACAGTCTCTAATTATCTTGTGGTGGGAAGTGAAGCCAAACCTGAGGCCTTATGGAAAGGTGTCATGGTCTGAGCAGATGGTCTGAGTACTGTTATATCATTAAGTCATTGTAAAGTCAGTAATACTCTGGAAAATAAAAAAGAAAAGCACTTATGGAAACTAGAAAGTAAGAACCTGAAAGAGTGAAGAATTTATTTTCTGTTTTGACTAGCAATAAACCTAACAGAAAAAAAAAGATCTAAAAATAGATAAATGCCTGAACTTAGTCCACGTTTCAGAGAATACTTGCATCAGTGCTTTTTCCTGTTTGTTAAATGCAAGAATCTTCAAAAATAAGTTAGACCAACCTGCTGTTTTCATGACCTGCCTCTTTCCACAAGCTGTGACAAAGTACTGATTTAAAGATATCCTCAATGTCTGTTACTTTTTCAAAATAACAGCTACACTCTGATGATAGACTAGGCAGTAGAACATGGTGAAGAGCATTACTTCTGTTTACCCCTCATCTTAATATAAAAACATTTTTCAAATTCCATTTTACCTCAATCTTTTCCTCAGTAGTTCTTAATAAGGATTCTTCCAACAAACACAACTCAATCCATCTAGCCGTAGCATATCTGTGTTGCATCCTGTTTTCCTAAATTCAAATCACTCATACATAGAATGCTGTGTATAACCTCAAAGTACAAATCCTTTGTAATTCTGGGTGACTTCAACCTAAACCTTCCGAGATCCACTGTCAAATGACTGAGAAGCCTGGTAGGTCTTTGTCTCATTTAGCTCATACGCTTAATGAACTCCTAACTTATTTCAGGTCACCACTCTTTGCTTGATCTTCTAATTGCTAACAGTCCCATTAAGATATCCCCCATTGCCATTCCTCCACTCTCCATCACTGACCACTGTTGTGTTACCTTTAAAATAAATAATATAACATAAAACAATCCTCCCCTACTCCTAATTAATCTTTGGGCTCAAATCCACTTAAAACATCAGTCGTACAGCATGCGTAATCTCTTGATACAAGTGGTCTCTGATCCTTTCGTCCCAAGAGCCTAACTAAGCTGCTGAAACCCTCACAGACGTCTTAGTGCTTTCAGACAAAGTGTTTTAGTAATCAAGAATACATCTATGTTTATGAAAGTGTTGAAGGCCTTCCTTAACCTCAGAGATGAGATTTGATACAAATGGAAGCAAAATACAAACCAAGCACTCAAAACAAGTTCACCATTCTATGCAAACTGTCCAAGCAAGCCATACAGAGGTATAAAGGGCACTACCATTAGTTAGAACAATCTCTGCTAAGTATTCCCAGATGGTTTATGGTCTCGCTGTATGTTGACTTCATTCAAAAACCGTCTAAGAATAGTACACCGTACAACTCTCTTCCATTCACACATGGCTATAACACGACTTCAGCTTTTCAAAAGGAGATTGGTAATCTGTCTCTCTGCTTTCATCAGGCTTTTCATTACCCTCATACCCTGTTCCTTCTTCCTCGTTTGTCCCTACTTTCTACTTCAAAAACCTCAAATCAAAAGAATCACTTCCAGTCCACAAAAACAAACAAACAAAAAAAAGCATTGATTGCACGCATCCACAGATTCAGATAACTTACTGCCCTGGTTTGTCTGCTGTTGCAAAGAATTAATCACTGTACCTTTTACACTTACATAAAGCCACAGTATCACACACAGTTTGTCTAATATTTGAGAGACTGCTCTAGTTAAACTTTTTACCATAACTACCTAAACCATCCAGTACGTCTCACTTTCACCCTATTTCTGTTTCTAAACCTAAGAAGGATATTAAAGATAATTTGTAGCCAGCTTTCTGAATGCGTTAAGCAGTATAATCTTCTTACCATGAAACAGTGTGGCTTGTGGATATGTTGAAGCTAGCAGGAGATACATTGCTTAACATGGAAAGGGAAGCTCATTAATGCAGTATTTTGTAGGTCTAATTAAAGTTTTTCATCTGGTCAGTCACTCGCTTTTAATAAATCTTTTGTTAGATTTGGATAGTAGTTTCATTGCCTTCTCCTGTTCGTGAGAATTTCTCACTGGCTTACCCAGCTCCTCTGTTTTCCCCTTTCTAAGGATGTCCTACAATGTTCCACTTTTGCCCATCTACTGTTCTTCATCTTCACCAAAAAAAACTTCCCAATAGCCACATCTTCCATAGATTAAGCCCCACCCTACCCCCTATAATTCAAGGCTAGCTACAAAAAGACCTCAATACACACACCATTTGGGATAACATCAGCAAACTGCTTTTAAGTGCTTGTTAAACCAATGCCACACTATTTGGTACCAGACAGAAACTCACTGAAGTCCCATCCACTTGATAGTCTTCACAGTGAGCCATTTTGAAACTAACTACCTCATTCAAATAAATACTTTCCAGTCTCGCTAGACCAGTCCTTGACCTTTCAGTAATAGACTGAAAAAAACTAGAAGCAAACTTAACTATTTACTTTCGTAGGCAAAAATAATTTGATTTCTTGTCTGCAAAAATTATTATAATAGATAAAGCAGTTCTATTATGTCAGCAGTAAAGCTCCACAGATCATTTCTAACAAAGTATGTACCTTTTTCCCCACATTATGAACATCACTTCCAGACCATCATAAAAGGCAGAATAGCTACAGTTTAACAAAGGGCTATTTTGCTAGATTCCCAATTATTTAAATGTTTACAAGTTGAATCTTCTCCAGCCTATCTGCCAAACATATATTGAGGATACCATTCTACAACTTCAGGGATGAAGCACACTCTCGTCCAATACTATAAACCCCTAAAACCTCATTCCTAATCTGTAGGAATCAATATCCCCTGTGCTTAACACTTGACTTGTACACTAAATTCAGATCTCATTAAAAAAAAATCTCCACAAGAAGTACAGTCCTGATGCTTGACTGCAGACCACATTGCTTAACTTCTTGCTCCACAGCACTCCTCCTGTGACTTTCTTCAGAAGTCTGTCACTGTCATTAATTCTCTATATAGAAACCCTTTCCAGTCTCTTTTCTCTGGTCTTTGTTGTTTTCAACGCCTAATCTTTTTCCTTTATAGTGAAATGCTGTTAAAACCACAAATAATGTCTAATACACACTCATACACTATGAAACTGCTTCAGAAAATTGCATTTAGTATTGCATATATATTTTCTTACTCCTAATTTTCAGTTGTAAATATTATGTTTGGAGTTTGTCAAGTTTGTACTGCTTTCTTTGATTGTATACTATTGGGTTAAGCCTGAAATCAGTTCACATATGGATCAGTCTTCTACCTCAGAAAGCAAATATAAATAAGTAAATATGGTGTGAGACAGGTTCCAAGTCTAGATTTCTGTACTACAGTGATGTGTAAAACTGATATTAAAATAAATGAGTGCATTTTAAGATATTTGAAATCTTGCAGTCCTAATGTTGTTATGAGTCTGTTGACTAGTTTGATTACATTGAGGCTACCTTTAACGTGAAAGTATGTCTGGCTGTTGAGAATTTAAAATGTAAAGGTGTTTTATTGAAAACTCAAAGGTTATGGACATATGCCACCTTAGTTTGTTTTCTGAAGGCTTAGAAGGAGAACTCATTTTTATCTATAAAGCAACAACAAATGGGTGGACACATATGTTTGAATGTTTTGGCTTTAGTAAGAATCCTGGTAGTGATTTGTTGAATCTGAGAGGGTCTTTAAGTAAACATGGGATAGTTTGCAACAGAATTCTCAGAGAGGGTGGATGAATAAAGAAATGTATTTTCAGAGAATATTAAAACCAGTAATTGTGTGGCAACTTTTGATTTGAATTTGGATACTTAATTTGGCATAAAATGTTATGAAATTTTGTAGGCAGATGTGCACACACATGCTTTATCCAGTTCAGTTCAGGGTCAGAGAGAGGCCTAAAGCCTATCCTGGAAAATATCAAGGGCAAGATGAGAACCAGTCTTGATGGGAAACAAATTGCATCTTGTGGTACATGCACTTGTGGCCAGTTTAGCATTGCCAGTATACCTAGCAAAATGTGTAACTTATTGGAGACTGGAGACCCCAGCAAACCCATGTGAACAGAAAACCCTTCAAATTAAACATAGAAGGGCCTCTAGCCAAGAAATGAACCAGGGGATTACTAGTGTAATACAGTAATGCTGACCACTGCACCACATTGCCATCTACATGCATATAAGTTTGTATGTCTATATAGACAGCCATGTGAACATTTTTGGAGGGGGTACCAATACATGCAAGTCTGCATTTAGAATTAATCATGGATGAAATGTGACAAAATGTTTTTAAGATTATTTTTTTCCCCTCTCTAGAATGTTATCTGGGCTGCTGCATACAAACCCAAGGCTGATTGTAGTTAACAAGTCCATGCATTATGATATCCAAAAACATCACACACACACCCCCCCTGAAATAAATGTGCCAGTACTGTTGAAATTTTGATTCTGCCAGTCAAAGGAATTTCAATAGGACTTTCAAAACTGTTGCAAACGTATGACATTTTATTTCAGTTTTCAGTTCATTATTTCTTTTTTTTTGTGAGTATTATGGTAATCCTGCCAGCAGTAGACACATTGATTCCAGTCCATGTGTGGTTTAAAGCAGTAACATCTCGTTAGTTCTAGCCGTAGCAGTGGGCTTCTCAGAAGCACACCAACATCAAACCTCTCACAAACGTAAACATTGAAGAATCAAAATCAAAGTAAACTGCAAGTGTTGTGTAGAAGTTCACAAAGGGTTCTCACAGTTGTGTAAATGAACTATGTGACCGAGAGTCTGAGTGGTACACAGTTTGTATATATATATATATATATATGTGTGTGTGTGTGTATATATATATATATATATATATATATATATATATGTATATATATATATATCTTCTTGAAGTCTGATGTTTAGTGCACTGCTCAGTGTTTCTTGTATCTTGTCTTGTAGCTACTGTGTATAAAATTATTATTATTGCATTTAACTTCCTTGTACTTGTAGGTCTCCCTGTTGCAAAGAATGTGTGAATTCTATAGTTCCTCATACATATATGTGAATAGATAATGACTGCGTGGCTAGGACAATCACTTGATGTGCTGTTAACACTAGTCGTAACCCTTGCACCTGCAGTAGAGAACTGTGAATTACAGTTCAAAGTTACACAGCTATTCAGTGATGCTTGACAGAAAATTTTATTTATTAAACAGAATTCACAAATTAACCTTAAACATGTTAAATTAATGGTGCAAACAAAACTACCCATTGTGTACTTCAGAATAAGATATTGTTAATTTGTCATGTTTGAGGTAAATGGTGGTTTACTGTGTAAAAAAATATGAAACATTGTGTCTTTTGTATAAGTCAACCAGTCTGGGTTATAAAAACTGTCTAACTTTTGAAATCATTATTATTGCATTAGAACATTCCTGTTTGTTTTGGAGGCAGTAAAATAATTCCACTATTGGACAGCATGTTGTATACTCGAAAGTCTGTTTAAATCCAAGATCCACTTCATAAACTCTTGTGACCTTGATTAAGCTTACTTCTTTGTGCTCCAAAGAGGTGTGAACCTTTTCTACTACAAATATATATATATATATATATATATATATATATGTGTATATATATAAAAAAAATCTCTTCCCCCATGTCTGATTAGCCAGCTCTTACCTGTCAGCCTTATAAGAAATCTCGACAGAGCCATAAATAAAAGTGGAATAAAGGCCCCAAAATAGGGGCAATTTTTAAATAGTGATCTTCCAAACTTAGAAAGTTGATAGAATAACAAGTTTTGCATTAACATGAATTTTCTGAAGGATATGAAGTCTGAAACTCAAATGCCTGTCATTAGCTTCACTCTTTAATGATTTGCCAACTAATTTGCCAAAAAAACACAATTTTATGAAGACTGACCAAAAATATGAGGCAAAAATCTGTCCATTCTACGAAAACCTGTACAGTTGAGAGGTAGGTTAGTCAGTTTAGGCAAGTTTAGCTTTAAGCCTCTCCTAGCTAACTCTTCATGTACATCTTGCACTACACAGATATCTGTCCAAAGAGTTAATTAAGCAGTTAATACGTACACACCTTTAATTACTGAAGTAGGTGTCTGATTTCACCAAGCTTGCACAGGTGTTTGTGTGCATGTGTTTTTTTCCACTTGCCAAGTAGGGTTTAGTATTGACTTGTCAAGTCACAAGTTGTCAAAGATGAAGCTCATTGTGTCAGGTTTTTATTTTTCATACTCATTTCTACAAAAGCAAAAATTCTTACCATTGGGGCCTGTGTGCTATGGTCTTGCACCCCCAACTTATAATAAACAAGCTTCAGGTTGTACATCATAGAGAAAATGGGATAAAATAAAGGGTGAAAATTCCAAAATACAATGATTTACAGCTTCACTGACTTTTGAAACTGTCATTCAGTAAGTCTCCACAAGAATGTTTTCATTTTATTTCTGAAATATTGACATTTACCTTGTCCAGCAGGCATGTTTTGCAATTTATACCCCATCTTGTGTAGGTATCTCATTTGTAAGTTTCCACAAAAATGTTTTCTTTTTATTAGAATACTTTTTATTGAAATTGGCTTTATGGCTCTCTCTGTCTGTCCGTCCGTGGTTCTGTCTCGCAAAGCCGAATTCAATAATTATTTCTGAAGTCTACTATGAATTTTTCCCCTCTTGCATATGCATCTCATTTAGTCCCTTTAAATAATTTTTGCACGTGTGATTTCTTTTTCTTTCAGATCCTCATTAAACTGAGTTAGCATGTCTGTTACCTTTATCGCATTTGTAATGTGGCTGATGAAGTCCAGGAAAATAGCTTCCCTACAGCTGGGATTTATTTTAAATGTGTGAGGTTAGGCGGTGTTTTTAATGAAATTACTAGGAATTACTTGCCGATAAGGTAGATGGTTCTGCAGCATAGATTGCTAAAGGAGACTGTGTAAGTCTCCCATATCAAGCTCTATGAATATTAATTATTAACTTGATTAATTTAATCAGCTTGTTTCTACCAGTGAGTAAAGTTTGCAATATAATCATGAAGTGCCAGGCCAGCTATGTCACTCACACCTGTTGCACATTCTTCCACCCATGTATTTTGGCATCAGAACTAAAGTTTTGGTTTGGTCAAAAGGTTAGGTCATCAAACATCATTCTAAAAAAAGTGTGTATGTGTGTGTGTGTGTGTGTGTGTGTGTGTGTATATATATATATATATATATATATATATATATATATATGTAATGTATTCTGTTGATATTAGGTTACATTAAATAGGAGGCTGAGTAACAGTTTCATGTTCTGTAAGCACATCAAGTAACAGCTTCTACAGTACTTTACATTAAGAAAAGAGAAACTCCTTATGCAGCATTCACCATCATGGGTCAAGGTTTTACTACTTTAAATTAGGACTCTGTACAGCAGATATTTTTTTTTCTGAGTCTGTCTTCTGGCTGGGAACACAGTTCAAGTTCTTTGTAAAACTATACCTTAACATGCTGTCGTGAAGAGGGTTTCAAGCTAAGGGAGCACATTTAACTTGAGCAGGTTAAACATTGCTTCTTGTTCCCTGAAGCCTTTTAGCACTAGGGTATGCTGCTTTAATGTTACAAGAAATGTTGTGTGCCTAAATGCTTATTCTGTTTCGGTTAGTACTCTTTTAAAACCAGCCGTAGCAAGAAATGAATATTCAACACCTGCATTCTGTAATATACAAGTTGCTCGCTTTGCATTCTAAAGCCTCTTTTAAAATCTTTGTGGCAGGGTAATGTCCTGTGACCTACTATATTGTGTTATGCAGAGTTTACTGCTTCATATTTATCTAGTTACTTTGGAAAATGTTTGTATTTCAGGAAACTTTCAGCAAAGTCCAAAAAATGACCCAGGTGTGTGTAAAAGAAGCCACTGTGCGTGTTTTGTTCTTTGTTTCTTTTTATTAAAATTAAATGTAGAAAGTAACTGTCATTAGTATATGCACAGTATACCATCCAGATAAAGAATATGGGTGCTTATGTGCTACAGCATTAAAAGAGTATATATACATACATAATATGTAACTACACAGAGTGGAATAAGTCAAAATCCATGGGAATTCTTATATGAATCACTTTCGTCAGTTTTGAGTGTGTGTGGAAATTTAAAAACTAAGTATGGAAAAGGAAAGCAAATGTGAATAATAGAACTGAGAGATGCAGGAAATGTATAAACCATGCTAATAAAAGTATAGTATTTCAAGTCTGTAAGTGTTAGATGTTATTTTCCTAACTATTAATTTTTTCTTCTTTAGACGATTAGATGCCAATCATATTACAATTATTCCCGAGGACAGTTTTGAAGGGCTTACGCAACTACGGCATCTGTGGCTGGATGATAACAGTTTGTCTGATATCCCTATCCGTCCGCTCAGCAATCTTCCTTCACTTCAGGCACTAACACTGGCACTTAACAGAATAACACACATTCCGAATTTTGCGTTTGCAAACCTATCCAGCCTTGTTGTTCTGTAAGTATATTTATAGATCATATCTACTGTTAAAACATCTGAAAAATGCTGACATGCTTTACCAGTAAAAGCGAAGTCTTGTAAAAACACTTTTTTTCCAGGAAAACGTGTAAAATGTTTGAAATCATTAAGTGAAAAATGTTTTGAAAAAGTATTTGAATGAACTAAGATGTGATTTGCAAACATAGAAGCTATAATTTACAGAGTTGTGCATATGTATACATTTATATTAGAAAGTTTAAGGAATGTAGAAAAAGCCAGCAGAGAGAGAACTGTGTCAACCAACTATGTCAACTGACTTTAAATATATTTGTCAAGAAAAGGTAGTACAGAACCTTTTACTATGTCATGGACTTCCTGGCCAGTTCTTTGCCTCATCTAGCACACCGTAATTGCCTAAAGTGTAAGGAATATGGCCTTGCTCTGCAGAAGAAAAATTTATGTTCTAGAGGTTGGCTGGTGAAATAATTTGTGGTGTGATGCACTTGTATGTTTAACAGTAATATTTTCAACATACCCAGGGAGTAGCAAAAAAGGAGGCATTGTCTGAAGCAGAATGATCATGATATCTTGCAAATATTGCTTTAATTACCATTTTAACAAGCTTGCCACTTGAATTTGATGTGAGCTGAGACCTTGGCCACCCCTGCTACGTGTCACAAGAGAAAGCAGCCCCTGTCAGACACAGGAAGTGAGGAAAGGCTGGGAAATGTGGATTTCAAATCTTAGACTACAGAACAAATATTTTTAAAATTCATCATCTTGCTAGCCTATTTATAACCAGAATTTAAACTTGTTTCCATCTGAAGAAGTAGGCTTTGCAAAAATTGATTGCTTTTAAGGGGAAAAAAAGGGAAAAAACTAATATAATGTGAAGAATGTTAAATCTTTTTCACTTTGGTGATGTTTTTTTCCCCAGGCTAGTTATGTGATGATTAAGTGGTTTCAATGCATTTTTTTTTGCGTTTCAGTTCATTTTGATCTTTTAATCATTTTTGTGATGTATCCAGGTTTATGTTAACATTCAGCTATACTGCAGTGCTTATTTCTTGCAGGTTAAGTAGACAGTATTAATGTAGGGACTGAAGACCATGTCATGTAAGTCAAGTAAACAAAGAGATTACTTGAATGGAATTCATCCCTTGCAGATCTTGTCATTTTTGTGAATTTTCCAATGTGCAAAGGCCAGGAGAGGTTTTAACCTTCTTGTACCATTGAGACTGTAGTACTTTGAGATATTTGCAGCACAGTGATGTAATTTTAGTGGGTCATATGATGCAAAATAATTAGATTGTAATGTTCATACAGAATGCAGGGCATTGGTACTGTATATGTGATGTCTGTCATTGTTTTCATTTGTCCAGCACATTAACAAGTTTGTCTGTATTTATGAAACAGTAGTGTGGTGCCTGAGCTCAGCAAGTTTCCTTTTTAAAACTGGAACAGAAATTTTTCCGTGTTAAATGAGGACGTTACATGATTTCTGTCTTTTGAACTCTTGATGCAAGTCAGCAAACTGACTTCACTTATCCCCATACCTCTCGACGTTCCAGATTTTCACAGAATGCCTAGATTTTTGTCCCTTATTTTTGGTCAGTTTCTCATAAGATATGTGGTTTTCTGGCAAATCACTGGGGAATGAAGTCACTAAATAATGACGTGTTTGAGTTTCATACTTCATATCCTTCAGAAAAAGCATGCTAACATCAGTCCTTTTATTCTAGCAACTTTCTGTGCTTATAAGAATAGTAATTAAATATGTCCCAATTTTTATTGCCTTTTGTCCAAATTTGTTCACTAAGAAGTTTATCCCTAAGCCTTTTCCCCCATTATTTGCTTTTGTTCTTTTTTAACACTGCGTAATGGAATGTAAAGATGATGTACATCGTCAGAAGACAATGAAATCTCCAAACAGATTGTTAAATGCAAGATCGTGTGCTTTCTTAACTCCTCTTTTTCTGTAAGTTTTAATCTGCATGTTTTTTTTTTCTTACAGACATCTCCACAACAATAAAATAAAAAACATAGGAGAACACTGTTTTGATGGGCTGGACAACCTTGAAACTTTGTAAGTACTATTTATACAGACACTGATTTTATGACTTTCTGTTACTGAAAAAATGCAGATAAAAAGTAACATTTTGTAGCTTTACTGTAATTTAATTTTCAGGTGGTGCCAAATAGTTATATTCATTTTGGATATACCTTATGTAACTACTTGCATCAAGTTGTGTTTTAAGTAATGGTAACATATGGAAGTCAAGTAAGAAAGGTGAATTTATCTTTAGAAGCAGCAAATAAAAGAATTTCTGAGTTCCACTGATGACCAATAGCTGCTTCTCCTCCTGATGTTATTCATAACCAGTCATTACCCTACATGTAAAGGGGGGGGGAGCTGAGTAGCAGGGGTCTGCGCTGTCATGCAACAGCGAATATGGGGCTCTTTTTATTTATACCCTATATTCTTCTTCATGCTCTCTGTAGTATGTCAGGAATGATACATCTTAGATTAAGATACCTTCCTGGTGTAACTGATATTAGGCCCATTTATCTGTTCAGCTGTCATTTTCTACAGAATGAATATGCATTGCACCCACTTACACTCTCCCCATAAGGAAGGAGAACATTTCATAAACCACACAGTCCACCTACAGCAGCTGGCTTTTTGAACCCAATGTTAAGAGGCAGAGGCAGGTCACTGGCATTACAGCCAGATGTCCTGCCCCCCCCCCCACTGCGTGCACACACACACACACACACACACACACACACACACACACACACACACACACACACACACACACAGTGCTATCCAGATAAGTATGAAAAACTCTTACATAAAGTCTTTCCTTCATCCTGATTAACAATGTTTTTGAATCTGAGTTGACGCCGAGTCTTTCTTTCAGCTGTGCTGTTTCATAATTTGTGTTGTGTTGTATGTGTGTGATTGTCTTCCCATTTGTAGATTTGGTTGCATCACAGACTCTGTATGTAGAAAATTATGCAGGATTGTGCTTTATCGGTGGCATGACAGAAACTCTGACTCATGTAAATTAGTATTCATAAAAGGAAGGTGCAGTTTGTGAATTTGAGACGATGGTCAGCTATGCATGGTGCCAGTTTAGGGGTTATGACTGGCATTGTGCCTCCACCTTATACATAGAGTCAGATCCGGAATTCCAAGTTGGGGAGAAAGGGATTTAGTAGTGGGAGCCTTGCCATATACAAAGGTGGATGTGTTCTCTGCTGAGAAAACCAATAAATGCTGCAGCATTTGATGCCTGTATGTCCCATTGTTCTTGCCGTCTGTGTTGGGAAAAATCAAGAGAATTAAATACCAATGTCATTACTTTCCTGACATTTTATAAACGACTGCATTTTGTTTTGCATAGTCCACTAATCAAATAGATTGGGAAAGATTATATGTGAATTTCATATGATCTATGTCCTTCAGATCAGTGCTGCTGCAGGTAACGTTACATTACAAATAGTAATGTGATGGTATAAAGAGATAGCTGGCCTTTAAATGCATCCAATATTCTGCTGTCCCTCAGTCTTTGTCCTCTCCCACCCTTTTGCCATGCCTTTTGAAATGCATCTTTGGGGGGTCCACCTTAGCACCCATCCTGATGTCATTCCACAAGTCCACAACCCTCTGTGAAGAAGTGCTTCTGCAGATAAATTGATTACTTTGCCCCAGTGGTTTGCTGTCTGTGTTCCCACACCACATCTTCCATGCATCTTCTGGACTACAGCAAAAATAACTCCAGCTGTGTGGTCTGTAGTCCATACCATTACTTCTCCATACTTCACACTCAAATGAGGTTTTTCTTCTTGATTCCATACAGCAGCCTGATGTTTCCTCTTCTTGCATGGCCACTGTAACTTCATAGAGATTCAAAATATGGCCTGACCCAGGGTTTGGTAGAGTGGTAATGCTACCTTTCTTCTTCTGGCATCTATCTTTCTGAAGATATAACTTTTCATTCTATTCACTGCTGCCACTGCCCTTTCACTATGCTCCTGGTGTTCCATTCTGGGTGTGTTCAACAGGCCTAGATCTTTCCTCTGTCACTTTCCATTCCATTCCCCATATCTGATAATTCACACCGGAGATGATGGTGGAGATCCAGCAGTTTGCATTTATCTGTACAGAAACTCACTGATATCTTTCTGCCCATTTGGTTAGCCTTTCAACCTACATCCTTATAGTGATTCCCTTTTCCCCACTGATCTGTGTTTGTGTCAACAGCAGAGGTTCATACTATTTTCTCTCCCTTTGTGTACCTAAACTAAAAATACTGGATAGTATTAGGGTCATAACTCACCCTTATGATCTTCCAGTAATCACTTTTCTTATTCCTGACTTCATCATTTTCACTGCTGCCTTGTGTCATGTGCTTCTGCATCTCATGTGGGACTCAGTCAGAAGCCTTTGTAAAGTCCATCAAACCATGTACCTTGGTAGTTCCCCGTTTTCTCCTATAATACAGTCTTAAAACTAGACCAAGTCTGATTGACCACCCCTTCTGGCCATGAAAATGAACTTGGCTGTATCCAGTCCCCCCCTCCTCCCCAAGAATGATTTTCTGTTATATTAGTAGACATGTATTTCTCCAGATTTTTTTCAAACTTCCCTTGTACAAGTATCTGTTCCAGGGAGAGGTCAAGTCCTCTTGAGAATGTTTGATATTCACATCTAAAACAGTATAACATGTCAAGAGAAAAGCAAAAGAGAACTATTCAAATATTTTAGCTTAATGGGAGTTGTCAAGCTGATACATGGAAGTGGCAAATAACTGGATACAATATGAAAATATTTGAAGTAAAAGTAATAGCTAAAATGATTTTAATGTTGCAGCACATTGAAGTGCATGGCAAAAATTGTGTAGGCATACAGGGCCAGAGATTCTGAAAGTTTATGTAGGAATAAAACAATTCACATTTAAGAAGTTTGCATTCAGAAGTGGAATTCTTTTGTCGTGTTCATTGTTAGAGCAGTTGGGGAAGTATGCCTGGGGGAGAAGTTTGAAATGGGGTATCTGGGTTGGAGCTTAAGTAAGCAATGGCAGCATCTGCCAGAAAATAAAGAACATGAACATATGCTCTATGTTATGCATTTCATTACTAAGCAACACTAAAAAGGGATTTTATTCTGTTAAAGAAGAAGCTTATGTTGCTTTCGTTTTCTTCATGGTGGAAACAGAAATCTAATTTAGTTTTCTAGACAAGATGAATGTTTTCAGGAAATTTGATACTTGCACATTTGGAAGAGGATTGCTGCCGTTGATTTTCATATTTAGCAATGATTATATCATGTGACTTATTGTTTTCCTTCCTTCCTTCCTGCAATTTCCTGCTTCATCTCTGCACCTGGATAGGATGTTCAGCTCATTTACTAGGGTCTTACTTCCATGTTAACATGTGTATTAAAAAGTACTGACACACAAATTATAACTGACATGCACAGATTAGGGCCAAGAGTAACAGTGCAGCTGTTCATTGCAGGCAGACAAGTTCATGTTCTCAATCTATTATTTTAAAACTACTGTTCTCAAATGATTATTTAAAACATATTGTTTTTTACGACACTGCTGCATTTTTGAGATATTCTACTGTATGTCTTGTGTGATATTTATTTATTTGACATTTGTTAACTGGGTTGGTCCAACTGAGCCAGTGGCACATTTTCAGTGGTGACCTGAGGAGAAAAGCTCCAAATACATAAACTTTAACATTGCTAGGAAGTGTATACAATTATAGGCAAATCACATTTGATGCAGTATATACAATTAAATCACATATGATACAGTAATGCAAAAAAGGTAAAGTCACTACACTGGCTTGAGTTTCCAAACCACCTCAAATTTACCCAACTTCTCATTATCCACTCCATTCTCAACAAACCATCCTTCTGTCCTAATCTCTCTTCACTAGTCTCCCTCTACACTCCCACTTGATCCTTAAGGAGCTCAGATCCACATCTGCTGCAAATTTACAAACCTAACAAATGTGCAGGACAGAACTTATACAGCTACTCTTCAGCCATCCTCTGGAACAAGCTCCCTTTGACTCTAAAAAGCCTACCCCATCTCTCTTAAACACTACCTTACCCACCTCACTACTTGACCCTGCAACCTCCCCCCTTTAACCTAGTACACATCTTGGTCTCATCACACCTCTCTCAACTTCCCTTCATCAGCCTACTATCCATCTCATCCTCCCTCCTTATCACCTATCAACCCCCCTCTTCCCCACACACCTTCCTGCCACCCCTTACGTTTTAATTCAAGACCTGCTTTCTCCTACCTAACTCTTGACAGTATGTATAAAACCTTTCCCAACTCCTCGCAGGCCACCTAATTCATACTAGGACCCTCACAACTGCTAATGCACAAATCCTATCAACTCATCACCCCTCTTCACTAACTCTGCAAACTGCCCCCCCAAATCCCACTGCTCCCCCTTACTTATCCTGCTTACATCACCCTCAACTACCCTCCATCTGATCTAACTACATTATAGCTTTAAAGCTGCCATATGACTGTATCTGTGTTAAAACTCTCACTTGCCTCCCTATTTATATCCAATTAACTATCCTTACACTATTTGTGTATTTAGCAAAATTTGTGTTCTACTATTTTTGCATTCTTCTATTGAGTATTGTGTAAATAGCAGAATTTTTGAATTATTTTATTATTCTACTGTATACTGGAGCTTTGCTCACCTGGCCTCTACTGAAAAAGACTCTGTCCCAGTCGAACTATCCCGGTCAACAAATGTCAAATAAATAAAATAAATAAATAAATGCAGTGACTCTTTAGAACACAAGAATAGTATGAAACACAAAAAAGAACCCATAAAACCCTTTCTATGAAAGCTGCTTGGGACAAGGTTCAGGGGGAAGATTACAGGGGCATGTCTTGTGGTGGATTGGGTATTGTTTGAGTGAGTTCTTAAAATTGTGCATCTGGGGTATGCTTCTTAGAGTCTAGGGAAGCTTGTTCCAAAGGCGGCCAGGAGAGTAGCTTGTATAAGTTCTGTCCAGCAGATTTGTTGGGTTTGTGGAGTTGAAGCAGGCATTGGTCATAGCTCCTAAGAGGTTGCGTAGGGGTATATAGTGAGATTAGGAAGGAAATACTTGAGCAGGAGGAAGGTTTATTGATAATGGAGTGGATTATGAGTAGCTGGGTAAGTTTAAGGTGATTAGGAAATTCAAGCCAGCTAAGTGACCTGAGGGTCAGACAGTGGTGAGTTTTGGCTGGGAAACTGGCAGCAAATCTGGCCACTTCGTTATAGGAGGATTCAAGCTTGGAGAGAAGAGTAGACTGGAGATTAGAAAAGATTTGAGAGCTATAGAAGAGTTGGAAAGGAGGTAGGCATTGGCTAGTGTTGTTCTAGTTTCTAAGGTGAGGAATTTCTTGTTTTTGTATGGGTGGCCATGCTTTTGATGGGTTTTGTTAATGCAGTGATGAATGTGAAGGTCGAATTTCAGCTGGTCATCTATGATTACTCCGAAGAACTTAGTATGGTTTTCTGGAGCTATCATGGTATTGTTGAGAAAAGAGATGGTGAAAGAAGATTTAAGAGGGTAAAGTGATTTTGGAAGAAAAAGTAGGACTTTTGTTTTTTGGGGGTTGAGTATGAGCTGGTGTCTTGTTAGCCAGGTTTCTGGGAGTTTGAAAGATGTTTGTGTGAGGGTTAGAAGATCAGTTGGGTTATCAGCTATGGATATGATGGTAGAGTCATCGGCATACAACTGTTTGAGGGATGACTGGGCACAGGATTTGTCGAGTTCATTAGTAAAGATGTTAAGAGGAGGGGTCCAAGGATGTAACCTTGTGGGACACGAGTTTTGGTGCGGAGAAAGGGGGAGAGAACAGATAGCCATTTGACAGATTGGTGCTGGTCTGAGAGGTAGCTGCTGAACCAGGATATAGTTTTGGTGGAAAGGTTAAGTTGAGAGAGCTTTCAGAGGAGGATAGGGTGGGAGACAGTGTCAAAGGCTTTGGACAGATCTAAGGCTAGGCAGGATACAAGCTTATTATTATATGTGGCTAGGGCAATGGTGTTGGTAAAGGAGGTGAGAGCAGTGGAGGTGCTGTGGTATGGGCGAAAGCCATGCTGAGTAGGGGTGAGCAGGTTAACTTCAAAGAGGTGGATCATAGTTTGTTTGTATACACAGTGTTCAAGAATTTTGGAGAGGGGAGAAAGTATTGCTATTGGCTGAAAGTTAGAGAGTTCTGAGGAGTTGTCGCCTGTGTGTATGGGTATGGTATAGAATCTTTTCCAAAGAGCTGGAACATTTGATTCAGCGATGGAGCGGTTAATCAGGCTAGAAATTGGGCAGGCTATAAATGTAGCAGCATGTTAGAAAGAGAGAAAGGAGGTTATCTGCTGATGGGGAGCATGGTTTGAGCTTTAGGAGGAGTTTCTTAATGGAGCTTGTAGGGACTGGCCTCAGAGAGAGGGGGGGAGATATCGTGAGGGGAAGATGGAGGTTGTGAGGAAAGGGAGGGGGAGAAGTCTGCATAAGTTTTCTTATGGTGTCAATAAAATAGGAGTTAAAGTTGGTTGCAGTTTTGAGAGGTGAGTTGTTGGGGAAGGGGTTGGTGTGGAGGATTTCATAGATAGTGTTCCAGAACTTTTTAGGGTTTCTGGATTGAGTGGTCTGGGATTGGTGGTAGAAATGCTTTTTATCAAGATTAATGTTTGTTTTTAGTGAGGTTGCAGAGTTCCCTATAGGTTTGGTAGCGGGGAGGGTGAGTTAGTCTTGGACCAAATTTTCCAGGCAGAGTCTCTCTTTTTGAATAAGTGTCCGAGTTGAGTACGTGAGCCAGGGGGAGTTGAGAGATTTGACTTGAGATTTGACTTGATGTTTGACATTTTGCACACCACAGTCTTTTGCCAGTGAATGTTAAGGCATAGCTGTCAGGATCATTCTTTAACAATGGTGAAAACGGCTTTGTAATTCAAATAAATGGAACTTTAATATAAATGCACAGTATAGCAGTTGTATGCAGTGGTGTCTGTTTAGAAGAGATCCTTTCTTAATATAATTTGAAAAACAAAACCTTTTTTGTTGCATATTGTAGTATGAAAGAACAAAATACTGTACTCAATTTGATAATTGCAACTTGCTCTACTTTTCACTAGTTAACATATTCTGATAACTTCATAAGGTCTGCTTGGCTCACTTAGTCTGCCCATTTCACAACCTGTTTCACAAGTCAGTGATTCTCCTTAAAGGTCCAGTACACACAGAAACTGAAATAACTATTATTTTTTAATCTTTTTTATGAAATTCTGTGCAATCCCAATCTGTCACCAGCATGATAAATGCATCTTACTGGTTTTAATGTTTTTTTAACCCTGAATGCTTTCATGAGGTAAGACCTGCTGATATCTTTTCTTAAGAGGCTATTTTTCACCTATAGAGAAAGCACAACTGATGACATTAATTTGCACATTATTCCCTGCCAGATTAAAACTCTATTCTGCTGTAAAATTAAGCAATGAGAAATGCTGTTAAGTTTGATCCTCACTGAAAGTGTCAGTGACTGGTTTGCAGTGACTCTTACATATTTGTATCTTGTGCTTTGGATACACAGTCA
This sequence comes from Protopterus annectens, assembly GCF_019279795.1. Taxonomy (NCBI): domain Eukaryota; kingdom Metazoa; phylum Chordata; order Ceratodontiformes; family Protopteridae; genus Protopterus; species Protopterus annectens. The sequence continues at coordinate 258,719,198 of NC_056751.1, read as the reverse complement.
ATAAAATAATTTTGCAGAAATGTAAATAAATGGAGATAACATGGCATTTTTCAGAAGTTAATTTTTATGAATTTCAGGTCCTGTTTTTCTCCAGCCTTCGTTACCTGAGTCAGCCAGAGTATCATACTTTCTGGATTGCAAAGGTCAGCTAATTAGTGAACTTGCTGTCAGTCGTTTCATCACATTTAAAGTACCAAAGGCTCAGTAGGTTTGTCACTGGTTTCTAAACATTTAACGTACAAAAGATTCAGTAGGTTTATGGCCACAGGGAGCGTGAAAATGCAGCTATAAATGGCAGTACATAGTTGTATGACCCTAGTGCATGTGAAATAATACTGAGCTAGAGGTACCTTGCTGTGTGTGTTTTCCTTGGCAAGAAGATGAAATATGTTGTGCAGTATTTCTTGCTAAATGGATATCCTACTGAAGACAGATGAATGTCTGCCCAGCATATCAAAGCCTTAGGGCCCTTCCAGGCACCATACATCAGTTATATGACCTACATCCAAGATCTAAGGTACATAAGTGATGTATGACTGTCTAATCCCCAGAACTTCTTTATCACCAGTCCCAACGCTACTATTTGAATTTGGTCTGTTAAGTTGTTCATCACATTGTTTCAGCTACCATGCCTCTGGGAGACAAGTACCCCACTGAGGACTATTCCTTTCCTTCTTTTTATTAAATTTTTCCTATGATGCAGGAAGAGACCCTTGACTGTGATGGCTTTTCTTTCTCCTCCCAAGGTCACCTTCTTGACAGCTTTATTTCAGTCCCTTCTTCCTTTACAGGTGGTATCTGTGGGAAGGTTTTTCTGTGGGCTGTGGAGTACATGGCTTCCACCATTCCTATGTCTCCTTTTCCCAGCTTCAGTGGTATCTATAAAGGGGTCTACTTTGAAACATCTAAAACCCATAACATCTAATTTCATAACATTGAGACCCGAACATCTAAAACCCAAAACATTGAATTTCATAACATCTAACACTACAAATCACAAGAAAATAACATCCCTTCCACATATAATGACACCAAACTACCAAACACACTTTTTGCTACGTTTCTGCAGGGGGGCAAGCCCCCCTGCACCCCCCTCCCCCGTAAATTAAATATACCAACACCAAGATCGCACTACAGTGGGAAAAAGTTAATTTCCTAACCCCACTGTATCAAGCCCCCCCTGCAGAAACATAGTAAAAAGTGTGTTTGGTAGTTTGGTGTCATTATATGTGGAGGGGATGTTATTTTCATGTGATTTGTACTGTTAGATGTTATGAAATTCAGTGTTGTAGGTTTTAGATGTTTTGGGTTGTAGATGTTCTGGTCTCAGTGTTATGAAGTCAGATGTTATGGGTTTTAGATGTTTGGAAGGGTCCCCTATAAAGATAGTCTGGCTTCAGCATTGTCATCCTGTGGAATTTCCCCAGTCCTGTTTTGCCTTGGCTCATCTCAAACAAGAATTTATGTGGTGGATTTATCGGGTATCTCTGAATCCAGGTTTACCTTTTCAGGCTCTTTCCCCCAACTCAGGAGCTGTATACAGATGCTTCAGATCTGGGATGGGGACTTCTTCCAACAAAGTCAGGTTCCAGGGAGTGTGGTTTCCCCAACAACTGGATGACCACATCCACATCAAAGAAATGAGGGCTCTGCCTTTGGTTCTTCAAGCCTTGTATTCTGTTTGGGTTCCATGTCCTTTATGGGTTTTCACTGACAACACTACTGTCTTGTGATAAATGTGGGGGCATCAAGTCATGATTTCTTTGCAGACTAGCTCTTCTTGTTCGGGACTTTGCTATTTGCCATCATCTGCTGCTTCAGGTTCTTTACATTCCTTTAAGTTACAGTCTTGTGGCAGACAACCTGAGCAGGTCCAGGGCAGGTCTTCACAAGTGGATGCTTCACAAAGAGGTCTTCCTGGACATTATCCATTGGTAGGGTACTCCTGAAACAGATCTTTTTGCCTCCCCTCTAAACAGGATACTTCCCAGGTTCTGTCCTAGGGTACCATGTCCTCTGACTTGGAAAGTGGACACCATGAACTTTTCTTGGAGAAGGATGTTTCTGTATGCTTATCCATCTCTTCCTCCGTTTCTGAAGATCTTACACAAGATCATGTAGGACAGACACAATGTTGTTGGTGACTAACTTTTGGCCCATATAGCAGTGGCTCCCACTTCTGTTTAATCTGGTTTAGGGCAATCATAACAAGTTATCTCACAAGATGGATCTGCTCGCACAAGACAAGGGTTCTCTCATTCACCTTCATCTATTCAGCCTACATTTGAAAATTTGGGTGTTAAGGTTTTGATCCCTTTTTCAACATGGTTTTCTGAGGGCATGCCCCTGGTTTTGCAGGAGGTCAGAAAACCCACTACTGCAAAATCCTGTGTTGCTAAGTGGAGAAGATTTTTTCATTGATGTCACAGACGTGAAAAGGACCCTCTTTTATTGGGTTTTCCTACTATTATTTATCTGTGTGAGTTGCTCAGTTCTGGTGTGGCATATTCATCTCTTAAAGCTCATAGGAGATTATTAGGTTAACTGTTCTAGGGCCCTTACCAGCCTAGCCAAGTTCAGCCCAAGTTCCCAAGGGTGTCTGGTTCAAGCAGACACTAAAATTGGCATCTATTGCCCCTGTCCAAGAGGGGTGAAGTTACAGTTAACCATCCAGTTATCCAAATTACACTTAAATAGAGCCAATGAGGAGCTTTGTTTAACATGAATAGGGAGCTTATTCCAAAGGTGGGGCAACCTCTGTGAGATAAATCTGTCTCTCCAGCAAGTTCTGTTGATGTCACTTTCCAGGTTAAGGTCCTTTGTGCCATTTGACTTGTGAATGTACAGAATTTCCATTAAAGCTGGGTCAGAGAGATTGCTCTATGTGGAAGGCACAGGTCGCCTCTGAGCAGTCTGTATGACACAGAGTTAAGGTGACAATGATTTCTGTCTGTCCGCATAAGACAGATCTTGAAGACCCTGAATTTTCTTTGTAAGGAACCTTTGTGGTCTCTCCAGATGTTCTTCGTGTTTCACTGTTGTAGTCATTACATTTGGGTAATCTGCTGGCAGGTTGCCCTCAGTCAGCCTGATTAACAAAGTCTTGGATCCTGCGTTGGTTGCTCTCCCTTCTTCCATCAGGTCGTCAGGGGTATAAAACATGCAGCCGACGCCATTTTCATCAGTCTTTCTTGCCGCGTGGTGCCCGAAGCAGAAGTAGTTCGCAAGTGCCAGTCGGACGACTCCTGAAATTTTCGTTTTTGAGTTTCAGAACCGAAGTCTTCAACCTAAAGTTAAGTACCCCATTGGGGAAACTTTTTCTTTCTCCTTACTGATGTCAGTAAAAGTTAATAATTGTATTACTTGTGGGAAGCAAATACCTCATCAGGATTTTCATTTGTACTGTATTCCTTGCCTAGGTCCTGACCACAATGTGCCTTGCTGTCGGTTTTGTGCAAAATTTAATCAACGCACTATTAAGTGTCTGTATATTTTTGCATCTAAATATTTTGGCTGAAGATTTAACTATCCAGAAATGTCGTTGGTTAGCAATCCAAATACCGGAATACACAAAAAACGCAAAGAAAAAGACAGAGACAGACCATCGAGGTCCAAAACTGACGACGAAGCTTCGCCTAAGCCAGTCACCGGTTCGCGACTCAGTGAGGCGCTTTTGCAGGCCCTGATACCTGCTACTTTTGATTTGCAGGCCTCTACTGAGACCCATTCAGAGTCCGGTGTGCCGCGAGACACTTTATGTATTGAACCTGCGGATATGTCTACCTTAGATGGGTCCGGTGCCGCTGAGCAGGCACCAGCTTCTGAGGGTGTTTTCAGGCCTAAAGATTTGTATATTAAACCGACGCCATCTTCAAAACCTAGGCCAAAATCAACCTCTATGTCTAAAAAACAACGTTTGGATCACATGCACAGGCCCCTATGCCTAAAAAACAAATGATCAAAATGGCTGAGGATTTAATTACCTTGATCAGGGGTTGCCATCCCCCTCCTGCTAAGAGGCCTAGGCAAGGCACTGACTATGAATCATCTGATCAGGTTTCTATTTCTTCTGATTCCTCTTCTGATCAGGAATTATCTATTCCACCTTATGAGGACTCTGGTGAAGAAGAATCCATCCCTTCTGCTTCTCCTCCTGAGGATTTTTCTTTTGGAGAAACTCTACATACCTTAAGGGAACACTTTCACTGGGAGAGTCAGGATTTCTCAGAATCTAAAAAGAGGCTTAGGGATTTCCTCCTTCCTCAGCATAGGCCTTTGGCTATACCTCCTGTTCTAGACATTGTTGATGATGTTTTCTCAGAATCCAGCATGGCTCCCGATTCCCTTCCTCCAGCTCCTAATAAGCCAGACAGATATTACAGGGTCCCTGACTCCCACAAATTCCTTTTTAAAAACCCTACTGCTGACCCTGAAACCATTTCTCAGGGTCCCAAGGGCGTTAAGGCCTCTACTGCTAAAAATCCTACCCCTTCTGATAGAGACTCCAGGGCGCTGGATAGATGGGGTAAGAAGGTTTACACATCTGCAACCTTGGCAATCAGGGCTTTAAACTGTCAATTTCATATGCTTAAATATCAAATATCAACAGCATATCATGGGCTTACTTAAACAGAAAATTATGTTGATTTCTGACTGTGTGGAAAATAGAGTTACAGGATTTATTGCATTCAGCTGAACAATTTGGAAAGCATACTTTGCATTGTGGTTTTGATTCCTTGAAGGCCTCTTGCAGGGACGCTGTAACTGGATACGAATGGAAACTGGATCCACAAATCTTCAGCATGTTGACACGCAAATGGGGGAGCTCAGACATAGATCTTTCTGCCTCACCCCAAAACTATCAGTTGGACAAATTCTGCACAAGAATTCATCACAAAAAAGCTTGGAAAGTGGATGCTCTATCCTTCAGCTGGAAAAACCTATCAGTCTATGCCTTTCCCCCTCTGCTTTCCACGGTCTTACTAAAAGTCAGACAGGAAAAACCAAAAATGATTCTGATTGCTCCAGACTGGCCTCGCCAACACTGGTACCTGCTCCTACGCAATATGTCACACCTTCCTCCGTGGTACCTGCCTCAGACACCTTATCTACTGTCTCAGCAGAACTGTCAAATTCTGCGCACTGAGATTCAAACTCTGAATCTTGCAGCATGGCTAATCAACTAATTTCAACAGTTACATCTCTCAGCAAACCTGTGATGGATGTCACTTTGGAGGCTAGAAGGCCTAGTACTAGAAAATCTTATGCTGAAGATTCTGTGCCTGGAACCAAGCACAAGGAATAAACACAGCAATGTCCAATATTCCTCAGATTCAGCAATATTTAACTGAGATGTTGCACAAGGGCCTATCCATTTCTTCCATAAAAATCCATGCTTCTGCCATTTCAGCTCATTACAACACAGAGCCGCCCCTCTTTTCTCATCCCCTGCTAAAGCAGTACCTCAGAGGGGCCAAGAATTTGAGACCCTCCCCCCCAGAAGAGCACCAACTCCTGCATGGGACCTCAATTTCATGTTGGAAAAACTCACCCTGCCTCCTTTTGAACCAGATGCTACTGCAGACATAAAAGTTCTCTCTTGGAAGACAGCTTTTCTTTTAGCAGTCACTTCAGCTAGAAGGATTGCAGAACTACAGGCTCTCATGGCAGCGGAGCCTTTTATTATCTTTTACCCAGACAGGGTGGCTGTAAGGGCCAATCCATCCTTTATGCATGAAGTGGTATCTAGTGTGGCTCTTAATCAGACCATTCATCTGCCAACCTTTTTCCCAAATCCACAGAACAAGTGTGAGCGGATTCTGCATTTATTGGATGTACACAGACAACTAAGATTCTACTTAAACAGGACAAAATCTCTCAGAAAATCTGAGCAATTACTGGTGGCATTTACTGCAGGGCAGAGGGAAAGGCTATTTCAAAGCAGACTATTTCAAAATGGATAAGCCATTGTATTCATTTTTGCTACATGCACCATGGTAAACCTGTCCCCAAGGGGATCAGATCCCATTCCACCAGGGCTGCATCTACTTTTGCAGCCTTTCTCAGAGGGGTTCCTACCAGAGACATTCTAGAAGCTGCTAACTGGAGCTCAATTCATACATTCACCAAACATTACCATTTATCTCACTTCTCTAAATCCAGAGCAGGCTTTGCCACTGCTGTCCTGCAGGGCCTTATAACTGCTCCTAATGCTGTATAATTCCATCCTCCCAACCATAGCTTTGGGATACTACCCAAATGTAATGACTGCAACAGTGAAACACGAAGAACATAGTACAGTTGTGTACACTTACCATAAATGTAGATGTTCGAGTGTATTCACTGTTGCAGTCCTGGTTACTCACCCGCCAGCCCCCTATTTTTCTCTTACTATACCTCTTCTTTCCTTCACTATGCTCAAAAGCCTTTTTGGTGTATTTGCTTTTATTTGGAGGTATAATCTTTTGTATTCTAAATTACATGCATATATATATCTCCCCATTTGGGAGACACCTGACATCTGGGGCAAGAAAAACTGATGAAAATGGTGTCGGCTGCATGTTTTATACCCCTGATGACCTGACGTCATGGAAGAATGGACAGTAACTGACGCAGGACCCAAGACTTTGTTAATCAGGCCGACTGAGGGCAACCTGCCAGCAGATTACCCAGATGTAATGACTGCAACAGTGAATACAATCGAACATCTACATTTATGGTAAGTGTACACAAATGTTCTTTGCTGCAGGTGTTTGGAAAGGAACATACCAAAGAGAGAGTCATACTCTATTAATGGCCTGATGAGGGAAGAGTGCAGGTGGGGTTATAACCTTTTTTTTTTTTTCCTGGAGGTAGTGCTCTTACTTATGAAATGATCAATATAAAATGCCCTTCTTACCACTGTGGAGACATGGTGATCAAAGTTAAGGTCGCTGTCAACCTGTGTGCCCAGATCTCTCACCACTGAATGTGTGCTTAGGGTATTGCTATCGATGTAGCAGTTTGCAGGGACATCACCCTTGCCAAAGGGGATGATAATGCATTTTTGCATTAAGTTTAAGACCATGACTTTGGCACCAGTCATTAGGTGGCTTAAGACCTTCTTGCAGGATGTTGACTTCGCTAGGGGTTTCAGTGATCGCTCTCAATTTGTAGTCATCAGCAAACTTTGTCAGCCACAATTCTTTAGTTGTAACCTGTACTTCAGAGTAGACTCCAAACTTAGAGGTCCCATTACCGGTCCCCTGTGGAACACCACTGGTTACGGGTCTGCTGGGGGGGTTGGAATCCCCTATTTTGACTGTATGAGTTCTGTCAGTGAGCCAGTTTACAACCCACCTGACAGTATATGGGTTGATACCCAGCTGGGTGAGTTTATCAATGATGCCTGAGTGATGGATTGTGTCAAAGACCTTGGCTAAGTGTAGGTAGGCCACATACACAGATTTGCTCTCATCTAGGGCTTTGGTGACTGTCTTGGAAGAAGTCCACCAAGTTTAACAGGCATGATCTCCTCTTGACAAAGCCAAACTGGGTGGGGATGAGCGTTTGAAGATTTTCTGTGTCTTTGTTAATAAGATCCGTAATGATTCATTCCTTGACCTTGCAGATAAGGTTGGTCAGGCTAATGGGTCTGTAGTTCCTAGGGTCCGTGGATACACCCCCTTTGTGCAGAGGGATGACTGTAGCTGTTTTCCATTCCACTGGACGATGCTAGTGCTTATGCTGTGATTGAAAAGCATGCCCAGTGGTGATGCTAATTTCTATTTTAATCCATGTAGAACACAGCCCAGGATGTTGTCTAGTCCCATAGAGAGAGAGTTTTTGGCCTGGGATAGGGTATTTAAGGCCTGCTCCTTGGAGATACTAGGTGGGGAACAGGTGTTAGGGATGTTTTGGGGTATATGTGGCGGGGATCTGGTTGTGAAATTTTCACTGAACCTGTCAGCCAGCAGGTTTGCTATATTCACAGGTTTTTGTATATGTAGTACCATTAACTATGAGTTCAGAGCAAATCTATACCTTTGAGGTTACGAATGTAACTAAAGAACGCCTTGTGATTATCCTTAGTTAGGGAAGCTAATTTGGATTCGTAGTTACTTTAAAGGACTTCACTAGGAGTCTTATTCACTTGTTTAATTTAGGAAGGGATTGTTTCTAGTTTTGAGACCATTATTTCCTGCTCATAGACAGCAGTTTCTTTCTCCTTTTGTATACCCTATTAATGGCAGTTGTCCACCAGGCAGGTTTGTTTTTCATTGAAGATCTTGCTTTGGTTCTGTCAGGTACTGCAGAGTCGATACAATTGTACAGGTGCTCATTTAAAGCATTGGTGTATAACTCAGCATAGATGTCTGTTCCATCAGTGGTGGGAGGGCCTATGAAGCTATTTATGCCATCACTTAAGATGTTGTAATTGGCCTTGGAGAAGTTTCTTAGTCTGGTTGTTGATAAGGGCAGGAGTCGTTTTGTGTTATAGCTGCTTCTAACGAGACTGGTTTGTGGTCAGATCTCACCAGGGATGGCCACACACAGGAGGGTGATCCAGTGGTCCCCCATGTTGGTGAGCATCAAATCCAGGATGTTTGAGCCCCTTGTGGGTGTTTCAACCAGCTTGTCCAGACATTTGAGTTAATGAAGTCCAGGAACCTTTGGTCAGGTGAGTTAGAACACATATAATTTACCCAGTCAATGGGTGGGTATTTAAAGTCACCCAAAACCAGGGTGTTTGGTTGTATTTTTGATGGACTCAAATAGATTTGAGTAGGCTGAGTGGATGTCCTGATTCAAGGAGTGGGTCCTATAGCTGGCAGTGTCCAGAAAAGGGGTCTTACCTACAGGCAATTGCACCCGAAGTAATTCAAGGGAATCGTGCTATTTAACCAATCTAGAGGTGTATTTATCTTTAATGAATATTGATACACCACCTCCTTTAGTTCTCACGCCTTCAGTTTATGGTCTGAATATGTGGAAGGAAATGTAACCTAGTACAGCTGGGGTGCTCTCCACATCCTTAAACCAGGTCTCAGTAACTGCACAAATGTCAGCATCTTCCAAAGTGAGCACTGCTTCCAGTGAGTGCAGTCTCTGGTTTAGACTCCTAGCATTTAGCAGGATAACCTTGAGTTTGTTTATAGAGGGTATTTTTATATCAGGAATTTTGTTCTTGTGACATTGCCTAAAAAGGCACTATGGTGGTGGCAAGAGCCTTGGCCAGTAATTGAAATCCCATGAGTGACAGATGAAGACCATAGAGGTCTGTCGACCATGTCATCCCAGGCTGACAGATACTGGATCCCCATTGAATGACACCAGAAACTAAGCCAGTTGTTGAAGTCCATCATTTCTTTTTTTTGTTTGTATTGAGGCATCATACTTGGTGAAGGTAAAATGCTGTTTAAGGCTAGGGACATACCTGTCTGAGATGCATAATCAGAAAGCTCAGTCATATATCTCTTCATATAGTCCAGTGAGGTACAGTGATGGTGTCGTAACAGTGGCTGTTGTTGAGAGACGTGAGTGCATGTGTGATGTGTCTAATCCTGGCACTTGACAGGCAGCTGACCATGACTTTTGACTTTTTCCTTATCCATCCTGCTGAGAGAGACACCCACAAGGGGCTCAAACATCCTGGATCTGGTGCTCACCAACATGGGGGACCGCTGCACCACCCCTAGTGTGTGGCCATCCCTGGTGAGATCTGACCACAAATCAGTCTCGCTAGAAGTAACTGTAACACAAGAATCCCCTTAGCAACAACTAGACTAAACTTCTCCAAGGCCAACTTGGAGGATCTACTTGAGTCTCACAACTGAGTCACCTGTAACTAAGATGTTTGGTTTTGTGTTAGGCCTTAGGGGCTTGACTGGTGAGACACTGGTGTGTGATACATTATGTGCACTATGTTCTGCAGATGATGTATTATGTGAAGCATGCTTATGTTTGTGTTTGGGAGGTCTCTGATGTTTAGGTAAGCTTCTGGTAAGGACCTCTGCATATGTATGTAGGTTTAAGTGTTGTTGGTTTGGTAGGTGCAGGAGGTGAGGTGTGCATGCTGACAACTTGTTTAGTATTGGATGAACTGACTGGTAAGCGAGAGAGCCTGGATTCTAGGTTCTTGATGTAGATTCATCTCTCACATAATGAATGTGTGTGGACTAGAAAAAGTGGGTAGTCAGTGTACATGAGGCAGTTGCTACATTGCCTCAGGATGCCTGTGTCGATCAGGCTGGCTGGAGAAACTGTGGAAAATTGTCCGTCCGTAATGCTAGGTAAGTTGATGCGGTCAGAAAACAGGAAGGAGCAGGTAAAGTAGAGGATAGGAGAAGTGGACAGAAAATACAAAGGGCTAGTGGGTAGGATCTGTGTTGGTATCTCAGGAGCTTTGCTGAGCGTCTCACCTGTCATTGAGGGACAGACGCAAGAACCTGCCGATGGAGCACCAGCAAAGTACAAAGGGAAAAATTTGCAGGCAAAAATGTTGTGTTTGTGTCTGTAACTGCCAACGGTGTCTACCGCTGCTCGACAGTGGGCGTTGTGCAAACAAGCACAAATCCATGCAAACATGGTGCTTATGTAACAAAGGAGAGCAAACTGATTTAAACGATTTAACCAATAAAAACGCTCAAAACTGAGCCCTATTCCAGCAGCCTTCAAATAGATGAGTTCTAAATGCACATTCCAGCCACTAGGGTGCAGGGGAACAGTCTTCAACAGAACTCAATTCAGCAGGTCTGAATCTAGTATATGCTACAGCAAACAAAGTGCAAAATCTTGGGGGGGAAAACAGTTGAAATAAGCAGCCACAATAAGTCTTCAACCAGCAACTTCCAGCTCAGAAGGACAGAGGCTACCCTCCCCTCCCACAAGAGTGTACACTACAAACTTCTTAATTTAAAATAACTGGCCTGACGCCCAAGCACTTAAACCAGAACAAAGACACTTTGACTAACAGAGACACTAAGGCTTCAACTGTCAATTCCCAACTTGGAAGGATGTAAGCTACCTCTCCTTCCACAAGAGTGTAGACTACAAACCTTATTAATGTAAAACAACTAGCCTGAAGCCCAAGTGCTTCAACCAAAATTAAGAGGCTTAGAATAACAGTTATAACAAGCAGTAGTAAATGCAGCAGAATAAATGCAATTGAACACTTTTAAGAACAAACAGCAAAAGCAAATTAAAGTAATAAATTGGGTAGAAACACAAATACAGTAAAAGCAGCTGAATAAAGTGCAAGTTTTTTTTTAAGTTAAGTGGAAAGAGAGGAAACCGAAGATTATTCAAGGATAAGAAACTAAGAGGATGGGCCTTCCCCAAATGATTTCACTGTACTCAGTAGAATGAGCTGATGAGATGAGACTGGGAGGAGTGTCTAAAATCAGATTTATAGTAGGGATGGGCAACTCAAAAGCCACCAGGATTAAGAATACAACAACAGTTGGGTGGATAGGTGGGAAAAATAAAATGCAGACAGAGGTCAGCAGTATTCAGGCAGAGTACAGCAAGCAAGCCAAACAAGCACTCCAGCTAAAGAGAGCTGTTTCTAGCAAAATGAGGAATGCTATTTCTCAGCACCTCCCACTAATTAGCTGATGTTGTTCAGTGTTTGCAAAGGAATTCTTCACTAACTTTTCTAACTGACCCTAACCAAGACCTCTTAAAACTCCAGCAGAACAGAAGACTTATAACAAATATAATACAAAAATAAGATATCAAATAGAAGTAACCAAACCTTAAATAAAAAACTTCAATTCAAAATAAAATGCAGACAGTGGTCATCAATATTCAGGCAGAGTGCAGCAAGCAAGCCAAACAGGTACTTCCTTTTCAGCCATTTTTGCTTGTCTGCCCTTTGGTCTGTCTCTTTCCTTTAGGTTTGAAGGTAAACAGTTTTTAAAAGGTGTTCTGCATATTAGGCCCCCAAGAAAGCCCATTCCACCTTCTTGAGATGTTCATTTTGTTTTGAAAAAGTTGACTCGGGGTCTCCTTTTGAACCTGCAGCTACTTGTACTTTGTAGTTCTTTACTTGGAAGACTTTTTGTTCGCACCTTTTACTTCTGTCAGGAGAGTCTATGAACTCCAGACCTTCAAGAAAGTTCCTCTGTGTTTTTTTTTGTTGCTTTTCCACAGAAATAGTTTCTCTTCATACCAGTCCTTTTGTGCCCGAGGCAGTCAGTGATTTGTCCTTAAATCATTTCAGTCAACTTCTTTCTTTATCCCCTCACCTCAGAATTTTGGTGAGAAGATTCTACATACTTTAGTCTTATCCAGATAATGTCTGAGCTGTCAGTGCACATCTAAAGCTATTAGAGGAGTCTGAGCATTTTTTTAATTCCTTTCATGCCAAGTAATTGAGTTTGGCTGTTTCTAAGCAAATTTTCTGTTGTATTTCTAAGGCCATTTCTTTTTGTTCTTTTCATGGTAAGCAGCTTTCTTCTTCAGTTCATGCTTATTGATTGTACCAGTGTGTTAGCCTCTTCCTGTACGTTTTTTTCAAGGGTTAGGATGCTAGATCCATTTTGGAAGCTGCTGCTTGGTCTTCTGTATGTACTTTTCCTAAACACTGCAAGTTAGATGAAGTGTCTAGGGCCAGAGATGGATTTGCCAGGGCCATCCTTCATGGCTTTTTGGAGGGGTGTTCATCTGCTTGCTCCTCCCATCCTTTACAGTAGCTTTTGTACTCTCCCTTTAGTAAGGAATACTGCAACATCGATAAGGAGGGACATAATACAGTTGTGTAAGAACTTATCATAACAGTAGATGTTGTCTGACCTTTTCACCTCTTGCAGTATTACATCCCTCCCTCTCACCTTCCCCCTTCTTGGTTTTTGTTTTCTTACCTTCTGGCCAAGGGGTATTTCTTTCAACCCTTTCTAGATATGCATATGTTCTTTTCTGTTCCTTATGGATTGTTCTGGTTTTCCTGGGGCAAATCAGTTCTGAGAATTAGTCACTCATAGGTCAAGTATGTACCTTATGTCCTGGACATAGGGCATACATCTGACATGGGGTGAATGGACGGGCCTAAGACTTTGGTATGCTGGCCCAATGTTCGGCTATCCTCAGTAGGGATATCCCTTTAATAATTAATAAGGAATACTGCAACAGTGAAAAGTAGGACATCTGTTATGGCAAATTCTTACACAACTGTACTTTCCTAAAGAAAGGGTCATGAGATTCATCAAGCCCCCCAGGATGGTGTGCAGTGAGAAAAATGATTAGGATAAGAATACCTCAGAAGGGAAGAAGACTGCAGAGACATGTTTTTTTAATGTGTGAAAACTTGCTCAGTCTATAGTATGGAAAATGCACTCTCTTTAGGGCCTAGTTGTCTTTTAACCAACAGTATGTTTATTACAATCTCCTTCCTGTCATACAGTTGCTTCTGTTTTGTCCCAGGCATTTCTGAATTATTTCTTTTCTTTGACAACTACTTCAAACAGGCTGTCCAGTCAGTTGCATGAAACAACTATGCAGTATTAAAGTGGAAAACACTGGTACTCAAAATGTGTGGAATCAAGGTATCGATTAAACATTCTGTTTATGAAGTGAAAGGAAGGGTTTCCTTACAAAAGCTTGGACTCCCATCTCTATGACAAGCCAGCTAGCTGATAACATATGCTTGATTAGTCAACATCTTGTAAAAACAAGCTTAACTGTTTTTGCAAGGGACAAGTCTCTGCACCTATTGCATTTATCTGTGTGTGTGTGGTGGTGGTGGGGGGCTTTACCCCACAAATCCTTTAGTCAAGTCCACACATGCATATAAAGAGAAGCACCCAGAAAGGGTGAATGCATTGACAGAGGCAGTAGCAGTCTTGTTGGCTTATTTAAACAATGTGAAACACTGTGGGAGAAATTGTAAAATCAGTGAGTTCTAACCTGATGAGGTGGATTTTTTAAGATTACATCTTATGAACTTGTAGAAAGGGAAGACCTTCATAAATGCTTAGAAGTTGTTCACCTCCCTATTTAATGGAATCCCCTCCTTATGGGAAACTGCAGTGAGTGAGATGTGCTCACTGTAGTTTGGGAACTGGCTAGAGTTTTCTAGGGTGGTGACTGAGGCATCATTAAGAGAATATTCTGTCAACAGCATTGCTGATGCAGTTCATTATTGGAAAATGTTTGATTTTAATAGATGTGCTTTATTAATGGCTAATGCAAGGACTCCCTGACAGTGATTGTGGGAAAATTTATTGCAGTTATCAAAATGGTAATTTATTCATAGTGTTTGAATTCCAGAGCATCTTTAAAATCACAATATTCACTGTGGATGTTTTCTCAATAAACCTTTTATCTCATTTTGCACAGGAAAATGTAGAGTAGACACACATGTATTTTATTGTATTAAGTAAGTCAGGTGAGAGTGACCAGGCACTAGTACCAGCCCGCTGTATGGAATGGAAGGATAAGGTCCTAATGTTCACATCGACTGTTATGAGATGACCTAAGTGTTGAAGAAGGAAGGGGGGAAGAGGATAGTGAGTGGCCAATGTAGGCTTGCCTAGTGGGGAGGGGATGGCATTTTAGTCTGTTGCAACATTAATACCCATTAGAGTTCAGATATTCAATCAAGGGTAGCTCAGGGTTGTTAAGAACAAGGGTCTGCTACACATTATATTTCATTGAGGTGCTGCACGAGACATTGGACATGCATGAAAGTGACATGATAAAAGTGTCTGCATTATGAAATGTCCTTGCATCCAAGCTGCTGCTAGGAAAATGTGGTATAGGGATGTGAAGATGGTCCTGTTGTACCAGGATGACTGTTCCTACTGATGACTATTGTCATAGGGGTAATGGTGGAAGGTGATGATCATCAGTCACGGGATAGAAAAGAAAAAGCAACTAAAATGAGGAGGCACTCTAGAAATGACCAATGAAAATATTTTTCTAGTTAATTGACTTGCCTGGATTGTTTCCCTTGTAGTTAAGGAGGTTGAGAGAATCAATCACGGCTCTGAAAAGACGGTGATTAGCAGCTTTTAACCTTAAGTCTTTACCTTTACTTCCAATCTAGTCCTGAGTTCACCAAATATTTTTTTCCATTCATTTATTTGGTTGTTATCCATTTTGAATGGAGTTGAAGTAACTGTGGCATTGTAGTATCAGTTTGTGGTGTATTTCTCCCTCCCTGACTTTTGCCTTTTTTAATTGGCTTGTCTGATGTACATTGAGTTTCTTTTGCCTAATTAGGACAGTAGAATATGCGAGTAAGAATAGTTTGTGTTAGGTTTGTAATGTGTGAAAGGAGTAGAACCACTGTGTGGATATTGATATTTTGGGAGAGTTAAGTGTTGTTACCCATAAAAGCACATTTACAAAGACAAAAATTTTAAATGTACAACAGTGTTATTTGTATACATATTACAATGTTACATAAGCATGTGTGTATCCATTTAATACAACAGAGAGGGACAGCTCTATGCACAGTGCCACACTTATAATAGTTGCATAGTTGTAGCTTTCTAATTTTGTGTGATGCCTATCTGTTTTAATGTTTATGTAAACTGAAACGATAGAATCCATGCCCTAAACATACTGGCATGAAAGAATAATATAACTGCCTTTTATGATATAATCCAGTATGGTAGGTATAATAGTAATGGTTAATGAACTTTGGAGCAGCTTTATAGCGCAGTGGTTCAGAATTCTGCCTTCACAGTTTCTGGCTCCAGGGTTCAGTCCTGAACTGTCATTACTGTCTCTGTGGAGTTTGGTATGTTCTCTCTGTCCGCTTGGGTTTTCTCTGGCTACTCTAGTTTTCTCCTAGTTTCTAAGAGTATGCTGGTTGACTGGTTACTCCAATCTGTCCAGTAACATTGCTACATGTTAAATGCAGTGCCACCATTGTTCAGTTAATCTTCCTGAAAGGTTGACTGCTTTGCATTGTTTTCACTGGCACATTTGTCTTCCCATTTATTTTGTACTGATTAGACAGTGTTCGGGGCAGGAGAACTACATCTTGGAGACCAGCATTAACAGTGACACTGTTCAGACATAAGCACAGGAAGGAGTATAATGAGTTTGTAAGACTGTCGGACACCAGCAGGATCTGCTGCTGTGTAGGTAGGTCAGAGTAATTGACATTATGTTCAGGACCAGGACTTTTGACATTGTATATTGTGCAACTTGAACAAGTTGTCTGTCTTTATTTTGGAGGGTTCAGTTGCATGAAACAACCATGCAGTATCATGTTACTTGTTTTTCTTGCAAAATAAAATTTGGGTAAATGAGGAGGATTTTGGAAACTTGAGTCTGAAGCATGTTTATACCACAGCTAGAATGCATTTTAGAATCAGTGTCATTGTTGGTATGCTCTTCTGCATCTGTGCTTATTTTAACTTTATGTGTGGCAGAATAAAAACTGGCTTTGGAACATCTGTTTGACCTTTGTATGTAGCCTGCAGATTTAGATTAATTTCCAAGAATATTGATTATCATTTAAAATCACTTCAGGAAAGCATAACGTGCCTTATACAACGGAATGAGACGTAATTGAATATAAAATGCATTTAAGGCTGAGAAAATTAAGAGAAAACACCCTTCAGTCATGGAATGCAGTACTTTTAGATTCCAGATTAATAGACAAATTTCCGTGAACAGTCAAGGTTAGAGTAATTACGAAAGAGCAAAAGTTACAAAGTGGGTGTATGACAGGAATGTTCTTGATAAATACCATTACTCCCAAGCTAAAAGGAAATGCCACTCCTTTACTCTGTGTACTTAACATTCACATGACACGTTGATCAAAAAGGAAACAGGAGAGTAATTAACTGAGCCTTCTTCTCTGCTGTTGAGATGATATTTTTGTGCAGCAATACTGTCTGTATTTGAAAACGCATCTAGTTAGTTATTTCTAGCATGCTAGCTTAACAGATTCCTTTCATGACATGTATTTGGAGGGCGGGCTTTTATCCTTTTTTGTTTTTCTGGGGGAATGTGTAGGTGCAAACAGTTATGATAGTTTTATTCAGTAGTAATACCCTTTCTACTTTAATGTGGTATTAATTTTTACAGTATTATTTTTTACTTAACTCAGGTAAAGCAACTGATGGAGAACATAAACTTAACTGCCAGTATAACTGTGTGTGAGAGTCTTGGGTGAAGGAAATGCAACAAAAGCATCTGGTGATTAAGATTTAACTGGAATAAAAGATCAAAAAGTAGTAATGTAAGTTCATAAGTTGATACTAGGCTATCTGCCCTAGTGCATTTATAAGCCTAGCCAGAGTGTGTTTGGCTTTCGTGACCCTTTTAGATTAGTTGACTGTGCCTCTGTATAGTAGGTCACAGAAGATAGCCCTTCTAAGTTTAGTTTACTGTGCCTCTGTCTAGTAGGGACACAGAAGAGATCCCAGGGGTAAACCTACGATCTCCCATCCACTCGTCAAGATTTCTCTTGAAGAGGGTCATTGAGGGGCTCTGCCTAACATGGATTGGGATTTTGTTCCAGAGTGACCGAAGCCTCTGGGATATGAATTTGTCACTCCAGCATGTCCTATTTATTTCTGTGCTGAGGTTTAAGTCCCTGGAGCGTGTAGCTCTAAGGGATTTGGATTTCCTGAGGGGGAGCATGTCCATTAATTCTGGTTTGGACATGGCTTTATACGTCAGGCACAGATCGCCTCTGAGTAGGCGGTAAGCAACTGAGTAGAGCTGGAGTTTCTTTAGCCTAACTGCGTAGGGCATCTGTTTGAATCCCTTGATCCTCTTGGTGAGGTACTTTTGGGGTATTTCCAGTTGCTGCAGGTGTCACGTAAGGTACATCCCAAATGGGGCACTGTATTCAATTATGGGCCTGATGAGTGATAAGTAGAGGGGCACAATGACCTCTCGATCTAGATGTGAACCCTTTCATGATAAGGTGGACTATATAGAAGGTCTTTCTAACCACTTTGGCAACGTGATTGTCAAAGGAGAGATTGCTCTCTACTTGGGTCCCCAAATCCTTAATTACTTCTGTACTTAATGGATTACCACCTATGTGGTAATTTGTGGGCACTTTGTTTTTCCCAAAGGGGATGACTATGCACTTTTTGGCATTTAGCTTTAGGCCATGGCTCTGGCACCAGTTATCCATCTCTGTGAGACCCTTTTGGAGGATGCTTGTGTCAGTCGGCAAGTCGATTATGGCACCCAGTTTGCAGTCATCTGCGAACTTAGTCAGTCATAATCCTCCCGTGTTAGCCTGTACCTCAGAGATATATATACCGAACAAGAGAGGTCCCAGGACTGAGCCTTGTGGGACGCCACTTGTAACTGGTTTAGAGTCTGACATGGCACCTGCAATTCTGACCATGTGGGTTCTATCCCTGAGCCAGTTTGCAACCCATCTTGTGACATAGGGGTTGATATTTAAACTGGTGAGCTTATTTATGATGTCCGAGTGGGGTATTGTGTCGAAGGCTTTTGCGAGGTCCAGGTAGGCTGTGTGGACTACCTTCCCTTCATATATGGCCTTGGTGACTGTTTCAAAGAAGTCGACCAGGTTCAAGAGGCAAGATCTGCCCTTAACAAAGCCAAATTGGGTAGGATCCAGTGTTTGGAGGTTCCCAATGTCTTTGTTTATGAGTTCCATGATGATACGCTCCATAGCTTTGCAGACCAGGCTAGTCAGGCTTATAGGGCGATAGTTTCCGGGGTCTGTTGTGGCACCACCTTTGTGGAGTGGGACCACTGTTGCTGTACGCCATTCCTTGGGTACATATCCTGTAGTAAGGCTGAGATTGAACAGTGACTTTATGTGAGAGTTCAGTTCTTCTTGGAGCTCGTGTAAGACGCAGCCTGGGACACCGTCCGGTCCCATTGATGCTGTGTTTTTTGTTTGGAGAGGGCAGCTCTCACGTGTGTATCTGTGATGTCAGGGAGGCTACACTCTGTTGGGATAGACATTTGCTCTTTTGGGGGGAAGGGGGGGAGAAGTTTGCACTGAACATGTCTGCCAGGATGTTGGCAATGTCTTTGGGTTCAGTGTATTTTTTGTCATTTTGCACTAACTCAGAGCATATCTGGGAGTTGCCACCCAGGTTCCTGACATAACTAAAGAAGGCCTTGTGATTATCTTTAGCGTCTTGTGAAATTTTTCTTTCAAAGCTGGCCTTAGATGATTTTATGAGGGATCGTAGTTTCTTGCTAGTACTGATCAGAGATGCCTTCCCTTTTGGGATTTTGCTCTATCATGTAGTAGCTTCCTCCTTCTGTTGTATAGCTTATTTATGGCTGGGGTCCACCAGACAGGTCTCCTGCCTTTGGAGGAGTGAGTATTGGTTTTATTTGGGATAGCACGATCCATGCATTCCTGTAGGTGTCCATAGAATGCGTTTGTAAAGGATTCTGCGGTTTGGGCCGTATTTTCCACTGGCCCGGGGGCTTTGAAGGATTCCACTTCGGTTTTGAGAAGTGTGAAGTTTGCTTTTGAGAAGTTCTTCACTGTGGTTTCCTTGGCTGGGGGTGGGGACGGAATATGGATGTTCAGTGAGATTAATTTATGGTCAGATCTTACCAATGAGGGGTATACCTCTGGTATGGAACATAGAGTCCCGTTGTTGGTGATGATCAGGTCCAATATGTTTTCCCCTCTTGTGGGAGTGGTGACCAGTTGTTCCATAGCATTTGAGTTTATAAATTCTAGGAACCGTTGGGCGAGGGTGGTGGGGCTTGAGTAGTGCTCCCAGTCTATGTTTGGGTAGTTGAAGTTGAAGTCACCCAATATAATGGTGTTTGGAGAGACCTTCATATTCTCCAGTGTTCTCAGGAAAGCCGAGTGAGGTTCCTGAGTTTGGGAGGGTGGTCTGTAGCAGGCTACAAACTGAAAGGCAGTTTTGCCCACTGTTAGTTGCACATGGATGGTCTCCGATGCTTTGTGCAGTGCCACTAACCTGGAGGTGTGGGTATCTTTGATGAATATGGATACTCCCCCTCCTTTTGTGGTTCGGTCCGAGATTTGGGGCCGAAAAGCATGGTATGAGGTATAACCTGGTAGTGCTGGGGTGCTCTCGGGAGCCTTGAACCAGGTTTCTGTTACTGCACAGATATCGATATTCTTCATACTGAGGAGAGCTTCGAATGTATGCATCTTGAGGTTTAGACTTCTGGCGTTGAGCAGCATTACCCTTAGTTTCTTTTTTCTTGTGTTGTCTATGGAGGTGGGTTTGTCTTTTGAGCCTTGCCTAAAAAAGGCACTATGGGGGTGGCAAAAGCCTTAGCCAGTATTCAAAAGCCCAGGGGTGACGGGTGCAAGCCGTCCCTAGCGAAGCAGCTTGGCTTGTCGAGCATGTCATCCCAGGCTGACAGACACTGGATCACTTTTGAATGACACCAATACTTTAGCCAATTGTTAAAATTGATCATTTTGTTTTTATACTGTGGCATCATTCTTGGTGAGGGTAAGATGCTTCTCAAGGTCAGGGTCATACCGGCCTGGGCTGCAGTTTCTGGACTAAGGCCTGTCCTTTTCATTCTGTGTAGCAGGTCCTCAAGCATGATAGACAAAAGAAGCTGTAGCAGTGGAAGGCACACTGGGTATATAGATGTAGTACAATGGATACATTTTCATATTGATATACCAGAGAGTAAGGATCACCAAGAAGAAATCTGATAAAATGGTGTGAGAAAAATGAGCTCTGTGTTCATAATTCACTAGTGAAACTACAGATGTCATATTACCATATGTTCATCATATTGATCACTGCAGTAGTAGCCTTGGCTATATGGGTTATATACTGCTGAGAATGTAACAATTGGCCAGCTTCCAAAGCTTCAGGGCACCTTCCACTTGCTCAGGCTAAGCTGACTAAAAGACAGATTTGAGCACCAAGCCCTTCAGGGCTTTACTGCTGCTGAAGAGTACACTTCTCTGAAGCTTTTGAGGACTGACTGTCATCTTGTGCTGTTCCTTTGCTGGGCAATAAGTTCTCTTTGGGGGAAAAAAACATTCCATTCTTTAATTTTTTGTTTGTTGTTGTTTTCCTCTTCAGGAAAGTTATTTTAAAGCTAAGTTTTTGTGTTTTAATGGAATGATACAAGACTATACTCTAATTTTAAACAGGAGTGCTATTTTTCCTCTCAGTTTAAAAGCTGTTTAAAGTAATGAAGACCATGTTTTCTATGGAGAAATTATGGCTATTATACTTTGTGGAGCTGGCAAAGTGGTTTAAAGTGCTTTTTTTTTTTACTATGTTTGTCTGTGAAAAAAAAGTCACTTTTAAAGACTTGCTGGTATTGCTCCTTGTTTTCATGGGAACAAGGCAACAATATTGGCTTCACTTTGGAACTGTCAGCCCTTTATTCGGTCCTTTTTCTAACCATAAAGAAAAAGTTAAGCAAACAGCCTTTGTCATCACAGCAAGATAGCAACTTGCCTCAATGCAGGTGGATGACTCTGCTGTGGCCATTAGTTAGTTATACCTCAGATCACTCATCTTTTACCCCAGGTCTCTTGTATAGCATCTACTGCCACTGTGGACTTTGGGGTTAGACATGTCCTCTGTAGCTGTCAGGATCCCTTCAGTGGGCAAGGGAGAGCCACTCATGTCAGTCCTGGGAGAGGGAACAGGGAAACAATACCTGTTGTGCCCAGCCCTGGGGAATCTGCTGTTGCCATTAATAATAACATTATTGGTCCCAGTTTTCTTCTCAGAAAGAAGCAGAAAACTAAGCATGTATCATCTAGCCCTCAGATTTCTTTAAACAGGAGTAGTTTACTAGGCCTGGCTCAGGATTTAATTTGTCTTGTAAAGTAGTTTCTGGTAAAAGAAAAAGGGATACTGCCTTTCCCAAAGAGATTCAGTATTCTAAATCTAGACAGGAGGATAAAGAGACAGATATAAGGTTTTCTTCTCAAATTTCTGAGTCCGACTCTGAATAGAGCTCAGTTTCTGACTGTCCCTGTGGGTATTCTGTCTTTTTGAGACTGTTTCTAGAATGTGCCTTTTTCACACTCAGAAAATACTATGAGCTGTTACAGAGGAATTTCCAGAACTTGTACCCATTTCTCTAGTTCTGTCAGCTCTGGAAGATGTGTATGCTACTGCCTGCAGTTTTCCTTTGCCCTAAAAAGGTAGATAAGATGTATTAAATTCCTCTATCTTTTAAATTTTTATACACTCTTCTCAAATCTGATCCAGCAGCTATAACCTCAGTTAATCCTGCTGCTGCTAAACACTCAATTCCAATCCTGTTCTCTGATAAGGATGGGAAGATTAAATAAGGGGAAAAAATACACGTTTCTGCAACTTTGATTTTCAGAATTTTGAATTGCCAGACTGCTGTATTAAGGTTTGTTCTGGCTAGTTGTGAAAGTATGAAGAATGTTTTTTTTTTTTTTTTCCTGCAGTTTCTTCTTGTGAGGAAAAGTCTGCTTTAAATTAAAATGTTTTAAGTTCAAGTCACTACTCATTATTTACATGGGGGTATATGACTCTGATACTTCCAGGGCTATGGCCATTGGTATTGTTTTGAGGAGGTTTTTATGGCTGCATTCTCAGAACTTCCCAGATGGTGATAAAAGGGAGATTTTAAATTTTCCTTTGGACAGAGATTTAGCTTTTGGCCTCTCTGCAGCAGATGTGTTCAAAAACTGTGATGAAAGGAGTAAGCTGATCAGGGAATCTCTGTAAGATTTTTTAGCTCACCCCCCCCCCCACCCCTTTTTCAAGGACTTTTATAAGTACTCATTCAATTTTGGTAAGAAACAAAATAAAGGGTCTCAACAAAATACAGGTACAGGAAACTGTTAGTTAACCGGCTCCCATGGGGATTTGTAAATGACTGATAACTGTAGTTTCTGGTTGCATGAGAGTTAGTATTAAGAATAGGACTTACTAATACTGTACCCTATACTATTTGTTTGGTTTGACTTGTTCTCAGGTTGGGGAGAGAGGGAATTTATTCATATCTTCCTTTTTAAAACTCTAAAACTCTAAAAATGTAAGTATGTTTCTGCGGGGGGGGGGGGGCAGAAAATGCAACACATGAAAATTGAACTGTATTTCTTACATTTTTTTTTTGGGCCAGTTACTTGAGTTCTGGTTGACTGAGAATTTACTGAAAATGGACTTTTAAGAAGAAAATACAAGGGGGTTCCAAGAAGAATTCTGGAAACTTCCAAAGCCAGTAACAGTCCAATTAGAATGACTGAGAGACTTTGCTCCCCCTTCCAACACTGGCAGCTCCTTTTTTACTTCCAGAAAGTTGAATCTCCACTTTCTCTTTGGCAACAGATAGCTTTAGACATTGGTTTCTGAAGATCATTCATCAAGGTTACAGATGGCAGGAGGAAGAAGTTCCTCTCCAGTGGGTAATTCCTTCGTCTTCTGACTCCCACCTGTTCTTCATTTCATGCCATCCCAGGGAATGATGGAACAAGTTTCCCTTTCCCAGGTAGGAAAGGGATTTTATTTAAGGATGTTTCTAAGTGTCAAAGAAAGAAAATGCTTGGAGACCAGCTGATGTTCTTCATGTTTCACTGTTGCAGTCATTACATTTGGGTAATCTGCTGGCAGATTGCCGCCAGTCGGCCTGAATTCCAAAATCGTGGGTCCTGCGTCAGTTGCTGTCTTCTCTTCCATGACGTCAGGTCCTCAGGGGAATAAAACATGCAGCTGACGCCATTTTCTTTAGTCTTTCTTGTCGCGCAGTGCCCGAAGCAGAAGCATTTCGCAAGTGCTGGTCGGCCGACTACTGAAATGTTCGAGTTTGAGTTTCAGAACCGAAGTCTTCACTAAAGCTAAGTACCCCATTGAGGAAACTTTTTTCCTTGCTTTTTACCGATGTCAGAAAAAGTTAATAATTGTATTACATGTGGGAAGCAAATGCCTCATAAGGATTTCCATTTATACCATATTCCTTGCCTAGGCCCTGATCGCAATGTGCCTGGCTGGCTGTTTTGTGCTAGATTTAACCAATGCACTGTTAAGCGTCGGTATATTTTTGCATCAAAGTATTTTGGAAACAAATTTAACTACACAGAAATGTTGGATAGCAATCCAACTACCGGAGTACATAAAAAACACAAAGAAAACAACAAAGAAAGGCAGTTGAGATCCAAAACCGATGACGAAGCTTCTCCTAAGCCAGTTTGCTTTTGCAGCCGCTGATACCCGCTACCTTCGAGTTGCAGGCCTCTACCGACTCCCATGTGGAGTCAGGCATGCCGCAAGAAACTCAAGGTATTGGACTGATGGATGTATCTCCCTTGGATGGGTCCGGAGCCGCTGAGCAGGCACCGGCTTCTGAGGGTGTATTCAGACCTCAACATTTGTATATTAAACCGACGACAGCTGCAAAATCAAAGACAAAAGCAACATCTAAAACTAACAAAATGACGCCTGAGCCACGTGCACAGGCCTCTATGCCTAACAAACAGATGATCAAAATGGCCGAAGACCTTATTACCTTGATCAAGGGTACCCATCCCCCTCCAGATAAGAGGCCTAGGCAAGACACAGATTATGAATCTTCAGATCAGGTTTCTATTTCTTCTGAGTCCTCTTCTGATCAGGAATTATCTTTACCTCCCTATGAGGATTCTGATGCTGAGGAGTCTATTCCATCTGCATCTTCTCCTGAGGATTATTCATTCGGAGAAACCTTGCATACTTTGAGGGAGCATTTTCACTGGGAGAGTCAAGACGTCTCAGAATCAAAAAAAGAGGCTCGGGGATTTCCTTCTTTTCCGTCAGCACAAGCCTTTAGCCATTCCCCCTGTTTTAGACATTGTGGATGATGTGTTTTCAGAGTCAACCTTGACCCCTGACTCCGTACCTCCGACTCCCAGTAAGCCTGACGGATATTACAGGGTCCCTGACTCACATAATTTTTTATTTAGAAACCCTGCTGCTGATCCTGAAACTATTTCACAGGGTCCAAAGGGAGTTAAGGCCTCGACAGCAAAAAATCCCACCCCCTCTGACAGAGATTCAAGGGCACTGGACAGATGGGGAAAAAAGGTTTATACATCTGCAACCTTTGCAATCAGGGTCTTAAATTGTCAGTTTCATATGCTTAAGTACCAACAACATGTTATGGGATTGCTGAAACAGAAAATGATGTTGATTTCAGAATGTGCAGAAAATAAAGAATTGCAGGAGTTATTGCATGCAGCTGAACAAGTTGGAAAGCATACTTTGCAATGTGGTTTTGATTCTTTAGAGGCCTCCTGCAGGGCTGCAGTTACTGGTTCTGTGATTAGGAGGCATGCCTGGTTAAAGGAACAAAATTTGCCTGATCATGTTAAAGCTAAATTGCTGGATGCCCCTTTACAGCATGATTCTCTGTTTGGTATTAAGGCAGAAGAGGTTTTAAAGAAAATGGAAGACAAAGCTAAGTCTATGCAAACTGTTAAAGACTTCTTACAAGTGCAGCCACCAAGATTCAGTAGACACTGGCCTACAAAAAGTTGGTCCTTTCCTGTGTCAGACAGAGCTCAAAGGGGCAAATCCAGATGCCCTAAGGGTTCCAGATACCAGGCGCAAGACTCATACAGGTCAAAGCAATGGGGCGCATCTACCTCCAAATCTGGTGGAGATAAAGCGCAAACCTACAGAAAGCAATCCCAATGACTTCCCTCTGCCTACACCAAGCACTTATCTTTTGGCAGCACTCATAGGGGGGAAATTAGCACTTTTTGCTCAAAATTGGCGGTTAATAACCCAGGACAAGTGGGTACTAAACATCGTATCACAGGGATGCAGATTCCATTTCCACACTCTACCAATGGCAATTGGTTGGCCAGATCTGCCAAAAAAAATCAATGGACAGAGGCACAGAAACAGGTTACATCCCTCATGGATATGGGGGCCATTCAGACAGTACCAGAACAGGAAAAAGGACAAGGTTTTTACTCAAGACTGTTCTTGGTGCCCAGAAAGGACAAGGCCTGGTGGCCAATACTGGATTTATCGAT
Organism: Protopterus annectens; assembly: GCF_019279795.1. Classification (NCBI taxonomy): domain Eukaryota; kingdom Metazoa; phylum Chordata; order Ceratodontiformes; family Protopteridae; genus Protopterus; species Protopterus annectens. The sequence continues at coordinate 258,693,286 of NC_056751.1, read as the reverse complement.
TTTGAACACATACCTGGACATTCCAAAATTCAAGATGCTGACTTTGCAGCAGCTTCTGCCCATGCTGAGCAAGAAAGCTTGGCTGGTGACTTTAGATCTAAAAGAGGCATACCTACATGTCCCAATAAGACAGTCATGCAGAAGATACCTCAGATTCAAGGCTGGCTTAATGCATTACCGATTCTCTGCATCGCCCTTTGGCTTATCTACTGCGCCCAGGATCTTTACAAAGTGCTTGGCACCAGTAATTGCATTTTGCAGACAAAGAAGTATACAGATATATCCTTACTTGGACGACTGTCTCATTCAAGCAGAGAACAAGGACACTCTTCTTAGACACCTGGCGTTTGTGAAAAGGCTTGTAACATGCCTAGGGTACACAATAAACGAAAAGAAATCACAACTGGTACCCTCTCAAAAGATAACATTCCTGGGTGCAAACTTGAATACAACTGCCCAGATGGCTTACCTCACGCCAGATAAACAAAGGCAACTGACTACTTACTTCAAACTGATGGCAACAAAAACCCAGTCTTCTGCAAGACAAATTCTGCAGGCTCTGGGCTTCATGGCATCCTGCATCCTGCTAATTCCATATGCAAGACTGCATATGAGGAAACTTCAGTGGTACCTAAAAAGTTTATGGAGTCAACATTCACACAGTCTGGAAACGATGATTCCTCTCATTCCCTGCCTGCAACAGGAGTTTCTATGGTGGGCAAAGGCCTGTCACCAGAACATGGGACGGCCCTTCACTCTACCCCCTGCCAGCCAAACCTTAACAGACGCATCAGATTATGCCTGGGGGGCCCACATGGCAGGAAGTTGCATTCAGGGCATATGGGCACCAAAACAAATGCATCTACATATCAACCAGAAAGAGATGTTAGCTGTTCAAAATGCCCTAACAGCCTTCAAGGACTTACTTCATCCAGGACAACTACTGATAAAGATGGACAACACCACAGTCATGTGGTATATAAACAAGCAAGGGGGCACACACTCATATCCCCTTTGCAGATTAGCCATGGCACTGTGGGACATAGCTTTGACCTACCAAATACATCTTCAAGCTCAATTCCTGCCAGGAAAACAAAACACTCTGGCAGACGATTTAAGCAGAAACCTTATGGATCCTCACGAGTGGAAACTAAATCCACAAGTCTTCAGCATGATAACAGAGAAATGGGGGAGCACAGACCTAGATCTGTTTGCCTCTCCTCAAAATTATCAATTGAAAAGATTCTGCTCAAGGACCGACAAGCATGGAAAGTGGACGCCCTATCCTTCAGCTGGAAAAACCTATCAGTTTACGCCTTTCCTTCTCTGCCTCTTCTACTCAAGGTCCTCCTAAAAGTCAGACAGGAGAAGCCAAAGATGATATTAATTGCCCCGGACTGGCCCCGCCAATACTGGTACCCAATCCTAAGGAACTTGTCTCAATACCCAGCTTGGACCTTGCCTCAAAGACCACAACTACTGCCCCAACAGAACAATCAGATCCTGCACAATCAACTACAGACTCTGAACCTGGCAGCATGGCTAATCATGGAATCATACAAACGACACCTCTCAGTAAAGCTGTGATGGATGTCATTTTGGAAGCCAGAAGGCCTAGTACTAGAAAATCTTATGCTGACAAATGGAAGAGATTCTGTGCTTGGAATCAAGCACAAGGAACTGGTACAGCAGAACCACATATTCCTCAGATATTACAATATTTAACTGAGATGCTTGACATTCTGGAATTATAGCTAAACTCAATAAACTAGACATAAATCCCTACGTCACAAGATGGGTTGCCAACTGGCTCACTGACAGACCCCACACTGTAAAAGTTGCAGGCTCAAAATCTGACCTCAAACCAGTGACAAGTGGAGTACCACAGGGTTCCGTCCTGGGACCGCTCCTGTTTGGTATCTACTTCTCTGAAGTACAGGCTAACACAGAAGGCCTCTGGCTAACTAAGTTCGCAGATGACTGCAAACTAGGAGCCATAGTCAAGTCCCCAAATGATGTGAACATCCTACGAGAAAGGCTTCTCTGAGACAGATGCCTGGTGCCAGAGCCATGGCCTCAAGCTCAATGCCAAAAAGTGCAGTGTCATCCCCTTTGGTAAAAACTCTGTACCCATGAGCTACCACATAGGCAGCAATCTACTTAACACAGAATGCGTGATAAGCGACCTTAGGACCCCAGGTGGACAGTAGTCTCTCCTTTGATAGTCACATCGCCACAGTAGTTAGGAAGTCCTTCTACATGGCACACCTCATCATAAAAGGGTTCTTATCCAAGAAAAAAGAGGTCATCGTTACCCTCTACTCATCACTCATTAGACCCATTATAGAGTACAACACCCCTTTTGGAATGTACCTCACAAGACATCTGCAGCAGCTGGAAAGGCCACAGAAGTACCTCACAAAGAGGATTACTGGACTCAAACAAATGCCCTACACTGACCGCCTCAAAAAACTCCAGCTTTACTCTGTAGCATATCGCCTACTCAGAGGTAATCTCTGCCTAACATATAAAGCTATGTCAAACCCAGAGCTGTTGGACATGCTACACCTAAAGAAATCCCAATCCCTCCGAGCTACACGCTCTAGGAACCTAAACCTTGTCCCACAATAAACAGGACATGCTGGAGAGATAGATTCCTATCCCAGAGACTTCCCATACTCTGGAACAGGCTAGCCATCTATGTCAAGCAAAGTTCTTCATTAGCACTCTTCAAGAAAAATCTTGATGAGTGGATGGGAAATAGGAAATACACCCCGGGGATCACTTCTGTGTCTCTGCTCGTCAGTGACACAGGAAAATAACGTTCTTGGGTGGCGTAAGCCAGGCAACCTTATTGGCTAGGCTTGCATAAGCCCTTGGGCCGATAGCCTACCTATGAACCTATGACAAGGGCCTATCTTTCTCATCAGTCAAAATCCATGCCTCTGCCATTTTGGCTCATTACAATACAGAGCCACCAATCTTTTCTCATCCTTTACTAAAGCAGTATCTTAGAGGAGCCAGAAATTTAAGGCCTCCTAGAAGATCACCACTACCTGCATGGGACCTCAACTATGTGTTGGAAAAGCTCACCCTGCCTCCATTTGAGCCAGCTGCTACCGCTGATATAAAGTTCTTATCATAGAAGACAGCTCTGCTACTAGCAATTACTTCAGCAAGAAGAGTTTCAGAGCTACAGGCCCTCATGACTGTAGAGCCTTTTATCATATTTTACCCAGACAGGGTGTCTCTGAGAACAAATCCTACTTTTATGGCTAAGGTGGTTTCCAGTGTGGCTCTTAACCAAGCAATTCATCTGCCAACTTTTTATCCAAATCCGCAGAACAAAGGGGAGAGAATTCTGCATTCCTTGGACGTACACAGACAGCTAAGATTCTACTTGAGCAGGACTAAAGCTCTAAGAAAAACTGAGCAATTACTAGTGTCATATGCTGCAGGATCAGAAGGAAAAGGCTATTTCAAAGCAGACAATTTCAAAGTGGATAAGCCGCTGCAACTGTTTCTGCTACTTACACCATGGTAAACCTGTGCCCAAGGGCATTAGGTCTCATTCCACCAGAGCTGCAGCTGCTTCAGCAGCCTTTCTCAGAGGAGTACCAACCAAAGACATTCTAGAGGCTGCTACTTGGAGTTCTGTTCACCCCTTTACAAAGCATTACCATTTGCCTTTCTACTCTAAGTCCAGGGCAAGCTTTGCCACTGCAGTGCTGTAGGGCCGTATAGCTGCACCTAATGCTGTTTAACTCCAGCCTCCCAACCATAGCTTTGGGATTCTACCCAAATGTAATGACTGCAGCAGTGAAACACGAAGAACATAGTACAGTTGTGTACACTTACCATAAATGTAGATGTTCGAGTGTATTCACTGTTGCAGTCCAGGTTACCCTCCCGCCATCCCCCTGTCATTCTAAAGTTTATATTTCCTTCTCTATCTTCTACAAACTATGTGGTGTATTTGCTTGTAGATGAAGGTAAAGTTTATTTTGATGCATGTATGTACACATGTGTGTATATATATATATATATATATATATATATATATATATATATATATATATGGAAACACTTTATAACCTCAAATTACTGAAATGTAGAATTTCATTATCTCGAGACACTAAAGTCGAATGTTAAAAATAGCGAAAGGTCATAATCGCGAACTCGAATATATGTCGAATTCGCGGTTATGACCTTACGCTGCGTAATGTCCGGGATTGTGTTTTGATGGTGCACGGTGCCATGTGTGGATATAGGTATTATGTCAGGTAAGTGTTTTCTAAGGGTTTTGAGTGGGAGGTAGAGTGTGTGTGAGTGTGCTGATGTGTTTGATGTGTGTGTGAGGGGTCAGAGAATGTGCGTGTGTGAGTTGGCTTTTGTTTTGTGTTTGTGCGATCTCGGAGTTAGTATATATAAGTAGGGGGGTGTGGGGGGCTTGCCCCCTGCTTATGTGTGTATGAGTTGTGTATGTGTGTAGTTTTGTTTGTTTATGTTGTGATGTGGGTGTTATGGTGTATGTGTGGTATAGTGTGTGTGTTTTTATTTGTGTCTGTGTTTTGTGGATTCGGTTTTATCGAGATACTGAAATTCGATATTTCAGTATTTCGAGGTTATAAAGTGAATCCATATATAATATTGCTACCTTTTTGGGGGCACCTGACATCGGGGGCAAGAAAAACTAAAGAAAATGACGTTGGCTGCATGTTTTATACCCCTGAAGACCTGAAGTCATGGAAGAGAAGACAGCAACTGACACAGGACCCAAGACTTTGGAATTCAGGCCGACTGAGGGTATCCTGTCAGCAGATTACCCAAATGTAATGACTGCAACAGTGAATATACTCGAACATCTACATTTATGGTAAGTGTACACAACTGTACTTTGTCTTTCACTGTTGCAGTCCTGACTTGTGGGATTTCCTGCTGTGGAAGCCCTTGGCTGGTCTGACTACCAGAGTAAAAATCTCCATCTTCCTAAGGTTGACGGACACCCTACCCTGATTTCAGTACGCTTGGGTATAAAGGGAGCCAGCCGATGCCATGACATCAGTCTTTTCTTACAATCTAATCCCAAAGCAGTGTTTCAATGCATTGGTTGGTCTGCACCAGAGAGAAGTCTTCTAAAGCTAAATTCTTTTTCTTTCTTTAACTCATGTCAGATAAGTAACAATTGTCTCCATTGTGGTATGCAAATCCCACACCGATAATTTCATACTTTGTGTGTCATCTGTCTAGGCCCAGATCACGGTGTCCCTAGTTGCGTTTTTTGTGCCAGCTTCAATTCTCGGGGTATCAGGCATAGGGCCAAAGTCTTAGCTAGCAATCTTACTCTGACATCATCTTTGCATCGTTCAGTGGTCATCCAACAGTCGTTCCTAGGTTGATCTCCCTAAGTGTAAGAAGGACAGGAAAAAAAGACCCAAACTTAGGACCTTTGACAACCATTTACTGACTTCCAGTCCCTCAAGGCTCATTATCGCTGAGGAAGGTGAGGCGCTTTTGCAGCCCCCTTCTGCAACTGAGGTGGTGGGGCAGGCCTTTGTCGAGACCCTTATGGAGTCTGACATGCTGTCGGGACCCTCAACTTCTACACAGACCTTGGCTTACAGTCTGTCGGTCAGGTCCAGAGTTGCTCAGCAGACCTCTGCTTCTGACGAGTGGTCTTGTACTGGCGACATTCCTTTGAGGTGTCAGCCTGCATCAGTTCTGCCTTACAAAGAGACTGGTGTCAGGATTGCAGATGTACCAAGGCCAAAGCTACTTTGAAGAAGGGTTTTTCCTCAGGTCCTATGCCTAGGCCTACCAGCTCCCACTCAGCATGTTATCCGCAAGATGTGGTCAGATTAGCTGAGGGCCTTATCTCCTTAGTCACTGCCAGGCAACCCCCTTTAGAGTCTCCCGTACCGAAAAGTAAAGAGGGATCCTACCCCTGAGTTTTTTTCTGAACCTCCTGATTCAGATGAAGTAAAGATTCTGACCAAGAGGAGTCTCTTTGAGGAGGGACCCTTCCGTACTTCTTTTAAAGATTCAGAATCTGAGGAGAATCTGCCTTCAGCTCCACTTCCTGAAGACATCAGTTTTGGGGAAACTCCATGCCATGGGGGAACATTTCCAGTGGGAGATGCAGGAATACCCGCAATCTAAAAAGAGGGTCAGGGATTTCCTTGACTTCTAGAACACAAACCTTTGGTTGTTCCTCCTGTATTGGAGATAGTAGAGGATGGATTTATGGATTGCTTCCTGAATCCAGATTCTCTACCTCCAGCTACTCAAAAAACAGACAGGTTTTACAGAGTGCTGAACTCCCATAAATACCTCTTCAAAAACCCCTTTGCTGACCCAGAGATTCTCACTCCAGGTCCCAAGGGAGCAAGAGCCAGCTCTTCAAAGAACCCCTTATCTACTGACAGAGAAAGCAGGGCCCTTGATAGGTTTGGTAAAAAAAAAAAAAAAAAAAAAAAGTCTACACTTCTGCTACCCTAGCCATGAGGGCCCTTAACTGCCAGTTTCATAAGATAAAATGCCAGCAAAGTATTTTAGATAAAATGAAGCAAAAGATATCCTCCCTGGAGGACAATAAAATTTCTAAGGAATTGTTGGACCTTTGCTATTCCAGCTCCCAGGTGTCTAGGCACTCTATACACTGTGGCTGTCATGCTGTGAAGGCCTCTAGCCGAGCTGCTGTATCTGGCTCTGTCATTAGAAGGAAAGCTTGGCTTAGGGAACAGACCCTACCAGACCATGTCAAATCCAAACTTCTAGATGCACCCCTGGATGACTTCCTTTTTGGGCCAAAGGCTGAGGTTGTGCTAAAAAAAGATGGAAGATAAAACAAAATTATGCAAATTGTCAAGGACTTCCTCTAAATTTAGCCTCCTAGGTTTAGTAGGAATTTTCCAACTAAACACTGGTCCTTTCCTTCTTAATCAGAAAACAACCAGAGGAAGTATCAGAGGAAAAGGCCTTAAAGGCACCAGCAATCACAAAAACCCAGGCAGGGGAATTCTATCCCACAGGGTTGTGGTAGAGAGCAAGAATGACTCTTCCTTTCCCCTCCTTTGTCCACCCCACCCTCTCCAGAAAAGATAGGAGGAAGGCTATCCCTGTTCAAAGAAAACTGGTCCCTCATTACTTCAGACAAGTGGCTTCTGAAAGTTATGTCAGATGGTTACACGCTTATTTCAAAGAGCCATTGAGATACTCAGGTTACCCGGATGTTCTAAAAAATCAAAGAGCAGAGGCCCTTTCTCAGTTTCACAACCTATGCTAACAGGGCTCAGTGGAACCAGTACCAGATCATCAAATGGGGAAAGGGTTCTTCTCCAGGCTATTTCTGGTTTCCAGAAAGGAAGGCTGTTGGTGCCCTATTCTAGACCTGTCCACCCTCAATCAGTCCCTGCTGGTACCAAAATTAAAAATGTTGACTTTTCAAAAACTTTTTCCCATGATAGCCCATCAGGCCTAAACGGTCACCTTAGACATAAAAGATGCTTACTTGCACATTCCTAAAGACGAATCTTGCAGAAGTTATCTTTGTTTCAGAGCAGGTATTAGTCACTTTCAATTCTCTGCACTGCCCTTTGGCTTGTCTACTGCTCCCATGGTCTTCACAAAGTGTTCAACTCTCGTGATCGCCTTCTGCAGAACAAGAGGGATCCAAATTTACCCCTGTCTTAGAAGACTGCATCATTCAAGCCACAAGTCAGTCTGGGGCTCTTCTGGATTTCTCCTTTCAAAAGGCCTTCCTCCTTGACTCAGTACTTCCAAAGCATTATGCAGAGACAATGCCTCTCAGCCAGGGAATTGCTCAGAGCATTGGGCTACATGGCATCTTGTATGCTCATGATCCCTCTGGCCAGATTACATACAAGGAAGCTCCAGTAGTACCTCATGAATCTGTGGTGACAGCACTCAGTCCCTGGAGACAGAAATTTAGCTGATCCCTTGCCTCAAGGAGGAATTTGCATGGTGGATACAGGCATGTGCCCAGAACCGGGGTCTCCCCTTTAGATTCATCCCTCAGGGCCAAACTTTAACCACAGATGCTTCAGAGACAGCCTGGGAGGCTCATTTCCAACACCTTCCATCCCAGGGCAGATGGGAAGATCAGTTCAGATGCAAGCACGTAAATTTGAAAGAACTTTATGGCAGTGCAAAAGGACCTAGTAGCTTTTAAAGATCAGTGAAAACCAGGGGTCTTGCATGTAAAAACAGATACCACAGTCATTTAGTACATAAATAAGGGGGCACCCACTCTCACCCTCCTTGTCAACTAGCGATTCAAGTCTGGGAGACAGCTTACTCTCTGGGGTTGTACCTCATGGCACAGTACCTCTCAGGGACTTAAAACACTCTAGCAGATCATCTTAGCAGGAACTTGATGGATCCCTACGAGTAGCATCTGGATTGGGAAACATTTCTCAGTATAGTTCAGAAATGGGAATCCCCACAAAAATACCTCTTTGCGACCAAAGAAAATGCTCAACTGAAAAGATTCTTTTCCAGGAGCAAACTACCCACAGCCTGGAGAACAGATGCTTTTGCCTTTCTTTGGAGCCACATGTTCCTTTATGCATTCCTCTCCGCCTCTTCTTCCAAGGGTCCTCCTAAAAATCAGGGAAGAAGGCCCAAGGGTCATCATGATAGCCCCAGACTGACCCAAGCAGCACTGGTATCCTCTGCTACTAAGTTTAACCAACAAAAATCCATGGCAGTTACCTCAGAGTGGACCTTCTGACTCAGGACAAGGGGAGCTTTGTACATCAGTCTACAGACTCTCAGCCTGAATAATTCCCCAAAGTACTATGAGCACACCCTAAGCAGATAAGTTCAAAACATTCTCAAAAGAGGCTAGAGGACCTAGTAGTAGGAAATCATACTCAGCCAAGTGGAAAAGATTCTCCATTTGGTATCAGCATCAAGGCCTCAATCCTAACTCAGCCAATATCTCTGCCATTTTAGATTACCTTGCTGTGCTGGTGGACAGAGGCCTATCCTTTTCTTCCATCAAAATTCACACCTCTGCCATTTCAGCTCACGCATCCCTGCTTTTGCTTCCATCTTTTCACACCCCCTGATGAAACCGTTCCTTAGGGGGAGTGGTTCACATCAGACCTTCCAGGAGGCAACCCACACCTCCACTGGACCTCACTTGTATTATATAGAAATTGACAGTACCCTCCCTTTGAACTGGCAGTTTCTGCTGATTTGAAATTCTTAACCTGGAAGACTGCCCTTTTACTGTCTATCACCCCAGCTAGGACAGTCTCTGAGCTGCAGGCTGTCATGACAGTGGAACCATTTCTCATATTCCACCCAGTCAGAGTATCACTCTGGACTACTCCATCCTTTATGCCCAAGGTGGTAATGGACACATCCTTAAATCAAGTCATACACTTGCTCACCTTCTTCCCCAAGCCTCAGAACTGGTGGGAAACAATCCTCCACTCCTTGGATGTGCACAAACAGACGCTACTATCTTAACAGAACTAAATCTTTCAGAAAACCAGACCAAATCTGTGTCCTTTGCCATTGGCTCTGAAGGGAAACCAGTTTCCAAACAGACTATCTCTAAGTGGATCTCCCACTCTATTTACTTTTGTTAGAGCCATCATGGCAAAAAGCCTCCTTAAACTGTAAGGACTCATTTTACTAAGGACACTTCTACCTCTGGTGCCTTCCTGAAAGGAGTGCCTACCAAAGACATTTTGGAAGCTGCTACTGGTCATCTGTGCATACCTTTACCAAACACTACCACTTATCAGACTTCTCCAAGTCTAGAGCAGGATTTGCCACTGCAATCTTAAAGGGCAGCCTCTGTTCTCCATAATCTATGTTCCACCCTCATCTCAGCTTTGAGAATCATCCCACAAGTCAAGACTGCAGCAGTGAAACACGAAGAACATAGTACAGTTGTGTACACTTACCATAAATGTAGATGTTCGAGTGTATTCACTGTTGCAGTCTTCTTTCCCTCCCTCCTTCCCCCTTTTGCCTACAGTAGTAGTCTGCTTCTATTTACTTCACTAACCAGAGGACCCCCTGGGTGTTTACACTGCAGGCCCTTTTTTTCTACCTTTGCCCCTTGCTTATGGTTCATACTAGGGGCTCCTAACTTCTAAGGGGCAAGAAAAAACTGATGATATGACATCGGCTGGCTCCCTTTACACCCAAGCATACTGACGTCAGGATAGGGTGTCTGCCCTTCTTAGGAGGAGAGAGATTTTTACTCTGGTAGTTGGGCCAGCCAAGGGCTTCCACAGCAGGAAATCCTACAAGTCAGGACTGCAGCAGTGAATACACTCTAACTTCTACATTTATGGTAAGTGTACACAACTGTACTTTTTGGATTTTTCTTTTCTAATTTCCACTTGTGATAATGCCTGAATTCAAAATGATGTCACTACACAACCTGTTACCTCTTTTTCCTCATTCAAGTTTCCTTGTAACATTAGATTTAAAAGATGCTTATCTCATTCTTATTCATACAGACTTCAGAGGTTTCTTAAGGTTTTCTGTGTCTGGATCGCATTGTCAGTTCTCTGCCTTACCCTTTGGACTATCCACTGCACCAAGAATGTTCAGTGTGTCTAGCTCCAGTTATAGCTCATTGCAGGCTACATGATATCCACATTTTTCCATACTTACAAGTCTTGTTTACCTTTGCAGAGTATTTTCAAAGTGTCAGGGATCTCTCTTAGTTGAGAGATCTCTTACACAAGCTGCGATTCCAAAAGAACTTTCAGAAGTCCTTCTTGATTCCTCAAAGGATTATGTTTTTGTGATGTTAACTAGACACCACAGTTCAAAGAGATTTTCTTCCGCAAGAATAATGGATCTATATCTAGATCTTTTTCTGGGGTTTTAGACTTTGACTTCAGTCACTGTGAGGAAATACCTCAGGATTTTGGGTCTCCTGTCTTCTATGATTCTTATGATACCCCTGCCAGGACTCCACATGAGAAAGATACACTGGTACATGAAGTTTCTTTGGTCCCAGCACCAACACCCCTTGACTTTTTGGATCCCAGTGATGTTTTTTTTTTTTTTTTCAGAAGGGAAACCACTTGGTGGAAACAGATTTCCCATAAGTCCAGGTCTCCCCTTCTTCCTGCCTATTCCAAAACTGTTAGTCACCACAGACAGCTTGGACTTTGCTTGGGGTGCAGTTTCAGGATGGGTGAAAGTGCAAGATGCATAGGACACCAAGGGCAGATGCAAGCACATAAATATGAAAGAGGTGCTTGCCTGGTCAAGGCACTCAGCTCTGAGTCATCCATGGTCCACAAGGTCTCTTCAAGTTGTTACAGACAATACAGTAATTTGGCTCATCAACAAGCAAGGGGGAACCAGGTCATAACCTCTCTGCAGACTAGAAATGTTAGCTTTGCAGTATAGTTTCACAGCACAATCTCACTGTACTGGCATCCTGAGCAAAATAGCATAGTAAACAAGCTTAGTAGTACAAGCGTAGACCCTCACAAATGGAAATTATATCAGAAGGCTCTTCCAAGATTTGATTCATCTGTGGGGAGTTCCTCAAGTTAGACCTCTTTGCCTCCTCTCTGAACAGTCAGCAGTCAAAATTCTGCTCCAGGGTTGTATTTAAGAAGGCCTGGAAGATGGATGCTTTTTCTTTTCCTTGGACAGGAATGTTCCTGTATACTTTTCTACCCTTACCACTAATATCACAGGTACTTCTGAAGATTCAGAAGGAATCCCCAGTATTGTTGTGGTGACTGTCTTCTGGTCCAGGCAACTATGTTTTCTCCTTCTTTTGGAAATGGCCCGGGGCAAATACCACAAGCTTCCTCACAGACTAGATCTGTTTGCACAAGAACAGGTGTGTCTGCTATACCCTGACTCCAATCAACTTCCTGGATTATAGGGTCTTAATTCCTTGTAGGCATCTGTTTACTGAGGACGTGCAGCAGGTAGTAATGGAGGTAAGAAAGCATGCTACTAGAAAATCATATATTAGCAAATGGAAAAAATGTTCTAGTTGGTGCAATCAACTTGACCAACACTCTTTCAGGACTATTTTTTCTTCTGATTTTACAATATTTGTGTGGGTTATTATCCAACAGCTTTTATTACTCCTCCATCATGGTGCATTTATCAGTCATTTCAGTATGTCTGCCATTGAATCCCCATCTTTCAATGCATTCTCCTGCCAAACTGTTTTTTGAAGGGGGTTTTGCATAATTGGCCTCCAAGAAAATGTGGCCTAGAAAAGCTAACACTTGCTCCATTTGAGCCTGCTAGCTTGGCTGACTTGAGGTTCTTAACATTGAAAACAGTTTTACTGATTGCTCTGACCTCTGCAAAAAGGGCATCTGAGTTGAAAGCTGTTATGGTAAGTCAACCCTGTCTCAATTTCCACAAGCACAGGGTTTCTTTGAGAACTAATTCTTCTTTTATGCCTAAAGTGGTATCAGAATTTACTAAAGCCAGACTGTCCATCTCCCTGTTTTATTTCCTGTGGCCAAAAATTAAGGAAAATCATACTCCATACCTTGAATATCCATAGACAACTCTGGTATTATCTTGACATAACTAAATCGTTTGTATCAATTGTTCATTTCTTGTGAAAGTAAAAAGGGGCAACCTGTGTTAGAGACTATTACCGTTTGGTTGTCTAAGGCTATTATGTTTTATTATTCTTACCATAGCAAAACTATTCCAGGGTAGGCTTCGGCTTCATTTATGACTTTTTGGAAAGAGTTGGATTGTACAACTATTCTAGAAGCTGCATCTTGGTCCACTGTACATACACAAAGCATTACTGTTTTGCACTTTATTTAACTGCTTCATTCTGCTGTGTACTGTTTATTGATTGCTGAGAACTGCACTTTTGAGAAGCTTTACTGGCAGTGTTACTGTGTAGTTTGGTACTCTGTATTTTTGTTGGTACTTTGTAGTATTCCTGCAATTTTGGGCCTGCTAAAAGAATTCTACACAGTTTCCTTTGTTTTAAGTGCCTGTATAAATTCAGCATCTTTGCAAGGCTCTTGGCTGATCCCCGTAGAGCACAACAATACTTGGAGTACTCGACTGCGTCTCTGAAGTGATTTCCTTTCATTACCTGCCATCCATGTACAGACAGGTTTTGTATTTAAAAATCACACTTCCATGAGCTATTTTAGTGATTGATCTCTGATTTATTGTTTTATTTGTGCATTTATTTACATTTAAGATTGAAATTACTGCATTTACTCAAAACTGTCTTGCTGTTGGTCTGACTGAATTGATTTCACCTTGTCCAGCTCTTTTGTTAAAGTGTTTTTTGTGGTAGCATACACTGTCAAGCAATTTTTTTGTGTGCTTTTGCATTGAAGACTGGGATATTCCATCTAGTGGGTGTTTTTAGTGGCCTAGTGTATCTCAGTTGGAGAAAACAGAAGTTTAACTATAAAACTGATATTAGAACTGTAACCTGCAATTTAGTGATGCATTGCACAAAGTTAAGCTCACCCTGAGACAATGTAGCAACTGTCTCATGTTCACTGACAACATATGAATCGTTAGGCCAACACAGTATGTGAGAGAGGTACATACATAATTGTCCTTGGAGGCAAGAATCTGTCATATAAACAATGCTGTCAAGAACACACACACATACACACACACACCCACCATATTGTGCTGAGGAACTAAATGAAGTCTCCCCAAACTTCAAAGACCTCATAAACCTGCAAACAGTTCCTGTCCTTAGCCGTCTGTAAAGCATACACCAGAAGCTATGGCAAACAAAGCACATAAGCCTACACTCAATGGACCGCCAAAAACAAAGCCCATAAAGCAAGCAAACAATTTACACAGGACTGTTGTCATAGGGGACTGCATTGTATGAGACACAGATGCCCCACTCAGTAGACTGGATGGGAAGATTACGGCCAGTTACTTATCCGGAGCCAAGATCCATGAAGTTACACATGCACTCCAGTCATTGCACCACAGGTACCAGTATGATTCTGTCATAGTCTATATGGGAGTAAATGACCTGAGACGTAACTCTTTGGATTATATGAAGAGAGACATTATGGACTTTTCTGAATGTGTGTCTCAGACCGATATATGCCTTGCATTGAACAGCGTTCTACCACCATCAAGGATGATAACACAGTGTGAACAAAAGTTGAATAACAGCTTAGTGAATGTCCTTGGACTGACACCAGAAACTGTCACTCAGCCTGGAAGGCCATGGTCAACAAACAATGTTGCTTTGCCAAAGATGGATTGCAGCTGTCCCCCCTGGACTTCTGGATTTTGGCTAAAATTTTATCCACCTCCTTAGAGCCCTTTTTTAGGCAGTGACAAAGCAACAAACCTGCCAGCACAGCAAATAAAACTCAAAAGATCCTAAATGTGTTACTGCTCAATGCCGAGAGCTACAACAAGAAACTCCACACCATACAAGCTCTCATCACTCTTGAGAATATAAACATCTGTGCTGTTACCAAGACATGGTTTAGAGCCACAGAAGGTAGTCCGGCAGTACAACACTGCAGAGTTCTCCACACATTTAGACCATCACCAGCACAGACAGATGGACTAAAGTCAGTGTCTCAATCTACATTAGCAACAAGTATACCTCAAGGTTGGTTAAACAGGATGATACCCTGGAGTTCAGCTACTTGCAAATCACCTTAGACAGAATCCCTTGCATATCTTAGCAAACTGTAGGTCACCATCTGTGTCCCAAGAATACCATAACTCTTGTATAAAAATACAGCCTTAGTGGGGCTTAACAGTATCCCAGGTTGCCTCTTAAATAGCCTAGAACATAACCTATCAGGACCACTTGAGTCACTTTTCAACTTCAGCCTCAAAACAGGCTACATACCAAGCGAATGGAGGAAGTCAGCATTCTTCACAAGGGTGGACCATCATCTGACCCTGGAAACTACAGACCCATTAGTCTGAGTAGTCTAATATGCAAAGCCATGGAACAAATCATAGAAGTGATCAACAAAGACATTAGCAACCTACAGACACTGGACCCATCCCAGTTTGGTTTTGTGAAAAGAAGGACCTGCCTACTTAACCTGATAGACTTCATTGAGAAAGTAACTAAGGCAATGGATGAAAGGAAAATGGTGCCTACCACCTACCTAGATCTGGCTAAGGTATTCTACTCAATACTCTACTCGGGCATTGTGGACAAACTCAACAAACTAGGCATAAATCCCTACACAACTCGCTAGATTGCCAGCTGGCTCACAGATAGGACCCAAGAAGTCAGGAATAGTAAGACCACCTCCACTAAGAGGTAGGTCACTAATGGAGCACCACTGGACTCTGTGCTGGGCCCACTCCTGTTTGGCACCTACTTCTCAGAGGTCAAGGCTAATGCTAAGAGCCTGTGGCTTGCCAAGTTCACAGACAACTGCAAATTGGGACTGTCATAAATTCTGCCATAATACGAACATCCTGCAGGAGGGTCTAACACACACACATGCCTACTGCCAAAGCCACAAATTAAAATTCAATGCAAAGAAGTGCTTTTTAGTACCTTTTGGGAAAACATCTACCCAGGCAAAGTAATCCATTAATAAGACACCTCTATGAGTTGATCTAATAGTTGGAGGTCTAGGAACATATGTAGATATTAATCTGGCCTTTGACCAACACTTAATAATTTTTTTTCTACCTTGGCTGTGTCACCCAGCTCATAAGCAAGGGTATGGTATCCAGTTCTAAGGAAGTTATAATACCACTTTACTCATCCCTTGTTAGTCCCATCATTGAGTACAGTGCCCTCTTCGGCATGTACCTGACTAGGCATATGCAACACCTGGAATATCCACAGAGGTTCCTCACCAGAAGAATCCAGGGTACTAACACACTGTCTTATATACATTGCCTTAAAGCCCTGTCTAAATACTCTGTCTCCTACAGGTTGTTAAGAGGCAGTCTGTGCTGGGCAGATAATGCATGCTTAGATCCAGCCCTGATGGAGCTCTTGCACTTCCGCAAAATGAACAGCACTAGATCCAGTAATTTAAATATTGCGACATAAATAGAACATGCTGGTAAGGCATATGTCATTCAAAGGATCTCCACACTCTGGAATATAGGCTTCCCCTTCCGTGTGAAGCAGACCTCATCCCTAACCTTATTCAAATGTGGCCTTGTCCATTAGATGGGAAATGGCAAATTCACCTCTGTGCTGGTCCCTGTGTTTCTTATAGACAGAGGCTGACAGTAGACATTCCCTAACTTTCACTCCCTCACCCCCCCCCCCACACGCAAGTTTTTAGCAACCTCCTAACACCCCCCCCCCAATTAAGATGCACATGTTACAAGGGGTAGCAATTGAGTTGGGTTGTGTGGCTAGGCTTATAAAGGCCCTGGTGGTCGTTAGCCCAGTGTATACCAATAAACCTATTATAATCTTGATTCCTTCTCTAAATCCAGATTACGCTTTGCAGGGACCATTCTTCATTGACATCTGAACTCTTCTTTCACCTACCAAATGTAGTAAGTTAGGGTAATCTAACCATATGGCTAAGGCTACTGTAGCACTGATCAATATGATGACCACAGTACAGTTGTGTAAGTAAACTTACTGTGACAATAGATGTTTGGGTGATCAGTGCTTCAGTAGCAGCACCTTCCCTCAATCCCCCTTGTTTTTTTGGTGTGTTCTTTATGCCAAGGTGTGGTTGTTTATTTTTTGCTCTTCATAGCATTGTCAATTCAGGGATCAGCCTCCCTCTGTTTGTTGGCAGAAAAGCTCTGAATGGCTTGATGCCCAAACTTGTCTTTTAATTGGCTCAGTTAGAGCTACCAAAGAGTTTGGTCATGTGGATGGTGCCCTGAAGTTTTGAAACTGGCCATCTGGTTTATCCTTGGCAGGATATAACCCATAAGTGCTGCAGCAGTGATCATTCGAACATCTGCTGATGTTCATCGTGTGTCACTGTTGCAGTCATTACACTTGGGTTATCCTGCTGGCAGGCTACCCGCAGTCGGCCTGAATTCCAAAGTCTAGGTCCGGTGTCGGTTGGTGTCACCTCTTTCCTGACGTCTGAGCACCAGGGGTATAAAAGATGCAGCCGGCGCCATTTTCTTCAGTCTTTCTTGCAGCGCGGTGCCCGAAGCAAAAGCAGTTCGCAAGTGCCGGTCGGCCGACTCCTGAGATTTTCAAAAGCGAATTTCAGATCCGAAGTCTTCATTAAAGCTAAGTTACCCCATTAGGGAAACTTTTTTCTTGCTCCAGACCGATGTCAGAAAAAGTTAACAATTGTATTTCTTGTGGGAAGCAAATACCTCATAAGGATTTTCATTCTTACTGTATTCCTTGCCTAGGCCCTAATCACAACGTTGCTAGCTGTCGGTTTTGTGCTAGATTTAACCAACGCACTATTAAGTGTCGGTTCGATTTTGCCTTTCATTACTTTGGCCGAAGATTCAATTATATAATGCCATCAGAACAGCCGATGACCAGAGTTTATAAAAAAACGCAAGGAAAAAAAAAAGGACAGGCATCCGAGGTCCAAAACCGACGACGAGGCTTCCGCTAAGCCAGTTGCCGATTCTCAGTGAGGTGCTTTCGCAGCCCCTGGCGCCCGCTACCTCAGAGCCACAGGCCGCTGATGACTCCCACGTGGAGCCAGCTAGGCCTCTGGATGCTCAAGGTATTGGACTCTCGGAAACTATTCCCTCAGATGGGTCCGGAGCCTCTGAGCAGACATCTGCTTCATGAGGGTGTTTTCAGACCTACACAGTTATATGTAAAGCCTAGTTCAGCTTCCAAAGCAAAGACTAAAGCAGTATTAAAGACACAGAAACAAGTACAGCATTCTCCTGGACAGACTACCATGCCTAAAAAACAGACGCTCAAAATGGCCGGAGGCTTAATTACTTTGATCAGGGGTTCCCATCCCCCTCCTGACAAGAGGCCTAGGCAAGAGATAGAATATGAATCTTCAGATCAGGTTTCCATTTCCTCTGAATCCTCATCTGAACAGGATTACTCTCTTCCTCCTTACGAGGATTCTGATGCTGAAGAATCTATCCCTTCAGCCTCACCGCCTGAGGATTATTCTTTTGGGGAATACCATGAGGGAGCACTTCCACTGAGAGAGCCAAGACTACTCAGAATCTAAGAAAAGGCTTAGAGATTTTCTTTTACTTCCTCAGCACAGGCCTTTAGCTATTCCTCCTTTGTTAGATATTGTAGATGATGTATTTTCAGAGTCCGGACTTTCTCCTGACTCTTTACCTCCTGCCCCTGTTAAACCAGATAGATACTACAGGGTTCCAGATTCACATACATTTCTTTATAAAAACCCTGCTGCTGACCCAGAAACAGTTTCTCAGGGTCCCAAAGGGGTCAAGGCTTCCACTGCAAAAATCCCTATCCCCTCTGATAGAGATTCAAGGGCACTGGACAGATGGGGAAAAAAGGTTTACACTTCTGCTACTTTGGCTGTGAGGGCTTTAAATTGTCAATTTCATATGCTTAAATAACAGCAATACTTAATGTCACTGTTAAAACAGAAAATGTTGTCAAATTCTGATTGTGCAGAAAATAAGGAAATGCAGGATTTATTGCATGCAACTGAATAAGTGGGAAAGCATACATTGCAATGTGGTTTTGATTCTCTGGAGGCCTCTTGCAGGGCTGCAGTTATGGGTTCTGTCATTAGGAGGCATGCTTGGTTAAAGGAACAGAATCTGCCTGATCATGTTAAAGCAAAATTATTAGATGCTCCATTACAGCATGATACCTTATTTGGTGTTAAAGAAAATGTAGGACAAAGCTAAATCTATGCAAACAGTAAAGGATTTCTTACAGGTACAGCCACCCAGATTTAGCAGGAACTGGCCTACAAGGAATTGGTCCTTTCCAGTGTCAGACAGGCCACAAAGAGGCAGATACAGATGCCCCAGAGGCAGGTCCCAACCCCAGGGCTCATACAGGCCTAAACAGTAGGGTGCTTCTACCTCCAAAGGCAGAGAAGACAAATCACAGCCATATAGGAAACAGTCCCAATGACTTTTCGCTGCCAGCACCAAGCACTTATCTTTTGGCAGCCTCCTTAGGGGGAAAACTAGCACTTTTTTTCTCAAAATTGGCACATGATCACCCAGGACAAATGGGTCTTGATTATAGTGTCCCAGGGCTCCAGGTTCCACTTTCACACCCTGCCAAGGGCAAAAGGTATGCCAGACCTGCCACACAATCAATGGGCAGAGGCACAAAAACAAGTTTCATCCCTCATGGACATGAGGGCCATTCAGGAAGTACCACAGCAAGTGCAGGGACAAGGATTTTACTCAAGACTTTTCTTGGTACCCAGAAAAGACAAAGCCTGGAGACCAATACTGGACCTGTCTATTCTAAACACATTTCTGGATGTTCCAAAATTCAAAATGTTGACTCTGCAACAGTTTCTGTCCATGCTGGGCAAGAAGGCTTGGCTTGTAACTTTGGACCTAAAAGAGGCATACCTGCATATTCCAATCGGACAATCTTGCAGAAGATACCTCAGATTCATAGCTGGCTCAATGCACTACCAATTCTCTGCACTGCCCTTTGGCTTATCTACTGCATCCAGGGTCTTCACAAAATGCCTGGCACCAGTATTTGCTTTTTGCAGACAAAGAGTAATTCAAATATATCCTTACTTAGACGATTGCCTTAATCAAGCAGAGAACAAGGACATTCTATTAAAGCATCTGGCGTTCATAAAAAGATTACTAATTTGCCTAGGGTACACAGTAAACGAAAAGAAATTAAATGTAGTACCCTCTCAAGAGATAATATTCCTGGGTGCAAGCTTAAATACAACTGCCCAGATGGCTTATCTTACGCCAGACAAACAAAGGCAACTGACTTCTTACTTCAAAATGTTGGCAACAAAGACCTAGTTATCTGCAAGAAAAATTCTGCAGGCTTTGGGCTTCATGGCATCCTGCATTCTGCTAATTCCATGTGCTAGACTGCATATGAGGAAACTACAATGGTATCTAAAAAGTGTTTGGACTCAACATTGTCACAGCCTGGAAACATTACCCTCATTCCTTGCCTACAAGAGGAGTTTCGATGGTGGGCACAGGCCTGTCACCACAACAAGGGACAGCCATTCACCCTACCCACTGCCAGGCAGTCAATAATAACAGATGCTTCAGATTATGCTTGGGGGGCCCACATGGCAGGAAAATGTATTCAGGGCACATGGCCCACAAGCCAAAGGCATCTTCATATCAATCAAAAAGAGATGCTAGCTGTTCAGAATGCCCTGACAGCTTTCAAGGGTCTACTCCATCCAGGACAACTACTGATAAGGATGGACAACACTACAGTCATGTGGTACATAAACAGGGAGGCACTCATTCCTTCCCCCTCTGCAGACAAGCCATGAATTTGTGGGGCACAGCATTGACTTGTCAAGTACACCTGCAAGCACAATTCCTGCCAGGAAAGAAAAATACTCTGGCAGACGAACCAAGCAGAAACCTCACGGATCCCCACGAGTGGAAACTGGATCCACAAGTCTTCAGCATGATAATAAAGAAACGGGGATGCCCAGACATAGATCTATTTGCCTCCCCTCACAACTGCCAACTACAGAGATTCTGCACAAGGACTTATCACAAGCAAGCATGGAAAGTGGATGCTCTATCTTTCAGCTGGAAATTCCTAACAGTATATGCCTTTCCTCCCCAAGGTACTCCTAAAGGTCAGACAAGAGAAGCCAACAATGATTCTGATTGCTCCAGACTGGCCCCGCCAGCACTTTTACCCAATCCTAAAGAGCTTGTCTCAAGGCCCCAGCCTGGACATTGCCTCTAATTCCACATTTACTGACCCAACGAAACAATCAGATCCTGCACAGCCAACACAGAGCCCTAAATCTGGCAGCATGGCAGATATTGTAGCCATTCAGAGCACATCTCTCTCTATAGCAGTGATGGATGTTATTTTGGAGGCCAGGAGGCCCAGTACCAGAAAATCTTATGCAGAAAAATGGAAAAGATTCTGTGCTTGGAACCAGGCACAAGGAATTGACATGTTTGTACCAAATATTCCTCAGATTTTACAATACCTAACTGAGATGCTGGACAAAGGCCTATCCTTTTCATCAATTAAAATCCATGCCTCTGCCATTTCAGCTCATTACAATATGGAACCACCAATTTTTTGACATCCGTTGCTAAGGCAGTACCTCAGAGGGGCCAAAAACATAAGACCCCCAAGGAGAGCACCAATACCTGCATGGGACCTCAGTTATGTCTTGCAAAAACTCACACTGCCACCTTTTGAGCCAGCCAATACAGCTAAAATAAAGTTCTTATCTTGGAAAACAGCTCTGCTGCTAGCAATAACCTCTGCAAGACGAGTCTCAGAGTTAAAGGCACTCATGGCTGTGGAACCTTTTATCATTTTCCATCCAGACAGAGTTTCTCTGAGAACTAACCCGACATTTATGCTTAAGGTAATGTCCACTGTGGCCCTTAACCAAACCATTCATTTGCCTACCTTTTATCCAAACCCACAGAATAAGGGTGAGAGGCTCCTGCATTCTTTGGACATACACAGACAGCTATGCTTCTACTTGGACAGAACTAAAGCCTTCAGAAAGACTGAGCAACTCTTAATGGCATATGCTGCAGGATCACAAGGAAAGGCTATCTCTAAGCAGACTATTTCAAAATGGATAGGCCACTGCATTCGTTTCTGCTATTCACAACATGGCAAATCAGTGCCTAAGGGCATTAGGCCTCACTCAACCAGAGCAGCAGCCACTTCAGCAGCCTTCCTCAGAGGAGTTCCAACCAAAGACATTTTAGAGGCTGCAACTTGGAGTTCAGTGCACACTTTTACCAAGCACTACCACTTACCTCTCTACTCTAAATCCAGAGCAGGCTTTGCCACTGCAGTTCTGCAGGGCCTTATAGCCTCTCCTAATCCTAGTTAGATCCAGCCACCCAACCTCAGCTTTGGGATTCAACCCAAGTGTAATGACTGCAACAGTGAAACACGCTGAACATAGTACAGTTGTGTACCTACCATAAATGTAGATGTTCGAGTGTATTCACTGTTGCAGTCCAGGTTACCCACCCACCATCCCCATTTCTTTGCTGGGACTTACCTGTACTTCTCTATCCTATACAACCTATGTGGTGTATTTGCTTGTAGATGAAGGAAATGTTTATTTTTGTGCATGCATACTTATTGGCATAATTTTCAGCCTACCAAATTGGGGGCACCTGACATCTGGGGCAAGAAAAACTGAAGAAAATGGCGTCGGCTGCATCTTTTATACCCCTGGCACTCTGATATCAGGGAAGAGGCGACCGCAGCCGACGCCGGACCTAGACTTTGGAATTCAGGCCAACTGCGGGTAGCCTGCCAGTAGGATAACCGAAGTGTAATGACTGCAACAGTGAATACACTCGAACATCTACATTTATGGTAGGTACACAACTGTACTTTATGGTACATTTACTTACACAACTGTACTTTGTTCTGCCATCCTTTAGCAAATGACAGAGATTTACTTGAAAACAATGTACAATGGTACAGGCAAGTAGGCAAGCCTTGCAAAGCACTACAAAATAGCTTATTCTCTAGTGTTGTAACAAGAATAGCTTATAGTGAAGGCCTTTGGATTCCTGAAAAAAATATCAAGATGAACTTTAAGGAAATATTTGCAACAGATTGAAAATAGATTATTAAGGTAATAAATGTAAGCTAATATAGGACAGGTATTGGAAGTGCATGAGAAAGTTCTTCTTTCAAGTAGGCTG